>NC_079901.1:24031057-24079088 GCF_024868665.1 Triplophysa rosa | reverse complement strand
AGATCGTAGAGAAGCTCATCAGATGCGTAGGCTCTGAAGAACAAAAGGTGAATGAATGAGCACGCCGGCTTCCCTCTTATACCCGGACATCCGGGGAGGAGCCCGGCATGCAAATTTCATTCGCCAATTTTCATTGGCCTTTTCTAAATACTCAGAAGATGATAGGTTCTCAAGACAAACCCCATTCTGTCGGTTCGACACAACGTCGAGAGACCGACAGAAAGGGAACCAGACATTTCTCAAATTATCTTATTTTGTGTTCCACAAAACTCTGGGATAAACTATATTTCGAATATATTCTGTGTTCATGAAATGAATTGTACCGCTGTACTGTGCATCCACCAAATACAGGATCGCTTGCCACGCTACGGCCCGCAAGTTTCAACATCTCAGCATTTTGTAACTAACTACCTGCTGTTTGATTTCACTCTCTCTCCTCAGAAGAACGATTGATCCGTGCAGTTGATATTGACGCAGTTCTGACCGAGAAATCCTGTTGCAAGAAAAACACCTTGAAGCTTTTCCATCATTTAAAAGCGATGCCGTTTACTCAAAGCTCATTGACAGAGTTTCCATTTATCACACACTTGTTAAGCGCGCAGCAGAAACGCTGACGTGACGGTTTGAATCGGCACAGGTCCTGATGGACAGCAATTACCGTACCAAACCAAAAATATCGTCTGACCTCAACAGAGTCTACGGATAGCTGGGAAATCATTAGCTCAATGAATCCAGAGGAGGGCGAAGGATTTCAGAACCTGGCCTCGTCTGAATTGGAGAGTGAATTCTGGGCTCTGGTTTGGTCTGGTGGTGAAAGATCTCGACTCTAATGACTTCTGCTGACTTCTGACAGACCGTACAGCCAGCAGCTCTCTCTCTCTCTCTCTCTCTCTCTCTCTCTCTCACTCTGAGATGAGATGTATTGTGTGTTACTGTGTTTGTGTGTCTGTGTGTGTGTTGTCATTCACAGTGCCGTGTTTCCTCATGAATAACTACTGATATTCAGGACACTAGATTTATTTACATTTAACCCTTGTTGTGGTGTTTGTGTCTGTGTGACCCATCTTAAGGGCCGTTCACATTATAACGATAACAATAACTGTTACTATAACTATATTTACGTACACACCAGCGGACGAAAACAATAACGTTAAAAAAAATCGTTCTCAAAGTGATCCCAACGATATCGTTCTCTGTATCTTTATCGTTATAGTTATGGTGCGAACCCCGCTATTCTCCTACATTAGGAACGATTTCTTGTTATCGTTACAATGTGAACAGCCCTTTAATGTTTACTAAAAACTGTAAAACAAGTGTTTTTATACGTTTTGAAAAAAACGTTTACATTAGACATCATAGATCATAGACTTACATGTATATTAAAATATTAAACATATACGCTGCTGTTTAATTGAGATTAAACAGCAGCGTATATATATTTGGAAGAATGCGTATAACCAGACAGATCTCGACTCCCATATAGGAAAAATTTCTTTATCTTTTTTTTTTTGGTTCTGTTGAACACAAATGAAGACATTTTGAAGAATGTGGGACAGCAAACAATTCTGGGGCACCTTTGACTACCATTGTGTTTTTTCCTACTATGGGAGTCAATGGGGTCGAGATCTGTTTGGTTATAAGCATTCTTCCAAATATCTTTCTCTGTGTTCATCAGAATAACGAAATGTATACATATTTGGAACAACTCGAAGGAAATTTTACATTTGGGTGAAGTATCCCTTAAAAAAAATTTCGCATCTGTATATAAGCAATTAGTGGTGTCGCAATATACCAGTATTGACAATATATTAATATATTGATATTAATAACTGTGATTATTGTATTAGTACCACACATATGATAATATCGTACTTAATTCAGAGCTATCTGGTTGACAATTCGTAGGTGTGGGTTCTCTCTCTCTCTCTCACTTTGAGTGTCCTATCCTATAAGCAGTTGCTCTCCAAACTGAATTAAAGACACATTACTCACAAACAATACAGATCAATACATGACAGTTCTGCAGCTGAACTCATATCTTTACTGCGGTACAGTACTACAGGCGTCCTGCCAGGAGCTGAACTAGTCGTCACGCCGGATTCTTTAACCAAATGACGGATAATTCATCTGACAGCTGCACAGACTCGACTGTCAAGAGAATCAATCACATGCAGTTTGAGTGTCACAGCAAGCCGATTGGCACCAACTTTCCTCCAACACTTAGCCGAGAATTTTCGGAATGAAATCTCTAGCCGTCTATATAACGCTGCTGCTGCTTCTCATTGCTTAAAAAAGTGTGTGTGCTAATCCCATGATCCTCTGAAAAGGGCATTTCTCTATAGGATGGCATGTAAATAAATAGACAAAAGATGGCTGCTGTGGACCTGATCTGTCCGAATCTATAGCAGAAAATGCATTTGCATTTATATGTTGGCATGATCGGTCTGCGGGTGGAGCGAACGCCATCAATCACAATTACACGTTATCTCTCTCTGTGGAAGAACAATCAAGCAAATGCTTTTCCAATAAAAACGCAAGGCAGTGTGAGAATCCTCAGGATCTTTATGTCCTGTACTGCATTAAAGGCAGATTGAATATCATTTGTATGAGCATGCAAATACCCCGGTTGAACTGTGGTTACTGTAGTAAAACCACGGTTGACTTTTGTAAGGAGTTGTCCATGTGAGCATTGCTGTCAACATTCACTGGCATCACACAACTCTACATTCAACATCAATCATGATTGTCTGTCCACATTAGAACGAAAAGGCTGCCAGACACACGTGAGTTTTGTTCAGACACAAGGTGAGAAAACATCTCACCTGCAGTGTTTAGAAGGGAAGGGAGTAAAAGCATGGATATCACCAGCACAGACCTAAAGATGAGGAACATCTGTTGGAGAAAGCCCTTACTGTGCTGTGATAAATCACAAACCCCATGCACCCGGAAAACTGTGAGAACTTGTGTGTGCGATTATGTGTGCAGATGGTTGTGTGTTTCTATGAGAGTATCAATAGATAGAGAATAGGGCTGTGGGATATTAAAGAAAAATGCGATATGTGATTTGTCGCTTTCTATCTGCATCCACCTAAAACGTATAGACTATAGACCACTTCACAAGATGTAAACACTGGTCCAAAAGCACTTCCGGTTTCTGTTTTATTTATTTATTCATTTGAAATCTCACATATGTAATTTAAACTTTAAGATATTCGTTTAACATTTTGATTCATTAGATTGTTAAAAAGCTGAAACGGGAAGTTCTTTTGGACCAGCTTTGGATCAGCATTGTCACCCAAAGTGGTCTATACGTAACGTTTTGAGTTTTTATAATAAAACAGTTATGGCAAAATATTGCGATATGCACATTTGCAATATTTCGATTAGTATGATATATTGCGCAGCCCTAATAGAGGGATAGAGAGAGTCCACTATAGATCCCAGATAGATACTGCAGCGGTATCATATGAATACAGAAAGAATATATTGTTTCATTTCATTCTGTAAGACTGAAGGTAAAGGATCACGCAGCATATAAAAATCTGAATTTTCTGTCATAAAACACACGGTGTGATTTCTTCACACGTTTAATCCTAATGCTGATGAATTATTAATGATCGATAATAAGGTTTCATTGACAGGAGAGATCCTGAGGTCAAAACTCAGCTGGTGCTCCGCCGAGATCTTGAAGAAGTTTCTGCTTGAATGAGTGCGTTACAAAGTGCACTATAGATGAACAAAAGCTCATCTTCTCAGTGAGAGTCTAGATGAAGGGAGTGGCTATTATTCTCTATAGAGAATATACATATTCTCTATGTATGTGCAGATACACAAGAACTCCACTGCCATCTGCTGACCGAAACTAAAGTTCACTATCACGCTACCATACAAATAAATCTTGACGCAGTTAAGCTCCAGAGATAACAAAAAGCACCAGGCCACCCCACTATAGTATTTACTATAGTAATCTGTAGTAAAATTCCTATAGCGTTTTTGTAAATATGGTCGTACACACATATATATATGTATATACGTATACATGTACAGTATGTATGTATATACATATATATGCATATATCTGTGTATATATGTATATGTATATACACTCACCTAAAGGATTATTAGGAACACCTGTTCAATTTCTCATTAATGCAATTATCTAATCAACCAATCACATGGCAGTTGCTTCAATGCATTTAGGGGTGTGGTCCTGGTCAAGACAATCTCCTGAACTCCAAACTGAATGTCAGAATGGGAAAGAAAGGTGATTTAAGCAATTTTGAGCGTGGCATGGTTGTTGGTGCCAGACGGGCCGGTCTGAGTATTTCACAATCTGCTCAGTTACTGGGATTTTCACGCACAACCATTTCTAGGGTTTACAAAGAATGGTGTGAAAAGGGAAAAACATCCAGTATGCGGCAGTCCTGTGGGCGAAAATGCCTTGTTGATGCTAGAGGTCAGAGGAGAATGGGCCGACTGATTCAAGCTGATAGAAGAGCAACTTTGACTGAAATAACCACTCGTTACAACCGAGGTATGCAGCAAAGCATTTGTGAAGCCACAACACGCACAACCTTGAGGCAGATGGGCTACAACAGCAGAAGACCCCACCGGGTACCACTCATCTCCACTACAAATAGGAAAAAGAGGCTACAATTTGCACGAGCTCACCAAAATTGGACAGTTGAAGACTGGAAAAATGTTGCCTGGTCTGATGAGTCTCGATTTCTGTTGAGACATTCAAATGGTAGAGTCAGAATTTGGCGTAAACAGAATGAGAACATGGATCCATCATGCCTTGTTACCACTGTGCAGGCTGGTGGTGGTGGTGTAATGGTGTGGGGGATGTTTTCTTGGCACACTTTAGGCCCCTTAGTGCCAATTGGGCATCGTTTAAATGCCACGGCCTACCTGAGCATTGTTTCTGACCATGTCCATCCCTTTATGACCACCATGTACCCATCCTCTAATGGCTACTTCCAGCAGGATAATGCACCATGTCACAAAGCTCGAATCATTTCAAATTGGTTTCTTGAACATGACAATGAGTTCACTGTACTAGAATGGCCCCCACAGTCACCAGATCTCAACCCGATAGAACATCTTTGGGATGTGGTGGAACGGGAGCTTCGTGCCCTGGATGTGCATCCCACAAATCTCCATCAACTGCAAGATGCTATCCTATCAATATGGGCCAACATTTCTAAAGAATGCTTTCAGCACCTTGTTGAATCAATGCCACGTAGAATTAAGGCAGTTCTGAAGGCGAAAGGGGGTCAAACACCGTATTAGTATGGTGTTCCTAATAATCCTTTAGGTGAGTGTATATATATATACACACACAAACAAACACATATACATACTGTATATATATATATATATATATATATATATATATGTGACCCTGGACGACAAAACCAGTCTTAAGGGTCAATTTTTCGAAATTGAGATTTTTACATCATCTGAAAGCTGAAGAAATAAGCTTTCTATTGATATATGGTTTGTTAGGATAGGACACTATCTGGCAGAACAACAACTATTTACAAAGCTGGAATCTGAGGGTGCAAAAAAATCTAAATATTGAGAAAATCGCCTTTGAAGTTGTTAATCTGAGGCACTGTAGCAGGCCATCCACTCACAGAAGTAAAGTTTTTATACATATACAGTAGGAAATTTATAAAATATCTTCATGGACCATGATCTTTACTTAATATCCTAATGATTTTTGGCAAAAAGAAAAATCGTAAATTTTTACCCATATCATGTATTTTTGCCGATTACTAAAAATGTTCCCATGCTACTTAAGACTGGTTTTGTTGTTGTCCAGGGTCACATATATATAATACAATACATAATACTACAATTTACTAAAGTTAACTATAGTAAATACTTCAATATAACACATTCGTTTAGTCACGTTTGATTAATCAAATAAGAACAATATTCACACACAAATGTCTCTATTAGAGTTTGAGAAGAGATGTCAACAATGTGTCAAACTGAGCTCAGATTTATCAAGTCTGCAATCAAAAGTCAATATTATTGAAGATCTCAATATAAACTCAAACATTTATCATCGAATTTACCCAATCCACATTATTTTACCTCTACCATCTACATGGATTTGAACAATTGAGAACTCCATCAGATCCCCTGTGCAATCTAAAAGCAATAAAAAAAATTCTCTGGGAGAGAGGCTTCAAAGCAACATCAGATAAAGTGTTTAATATTTGCACATCAGAATGAAATGACCATTAAAACACAGCAAGCGCACAATATCCACCCAAGCGTTAGGTCCATTCTGTATCTCAGGTCCGAAATGTAGCTCAGTACATTCGTCCTCTAGAGAGTCAATTATCCGACTGACGTGTACTGTCCATCACACCTGCTTCCCAACATCCAGAATAAACACCAGATCTGTGATGTTACACACTGCACATCGTTCTCTGAAACATTAGTGATGTTTTTGAGAGTAAATAAATCATTATTTCATATTTCTAGTCATTCTTGTGCAGGTCTATCAGGAGAGGAACTATCATTTGTGTTTGACATAGATGTACATTAAAATCATATGGAAATTTGGGATCTTTTGATGTGATCCATTAAGTAACCACCCTAGCAACCACACAGAACACCACACAGGCAACTTACATTGCATAGGCAAACAGCTCTCTCATTATCTTGAGAAAATGTAAAAAATCGACATTAGTTTCCTTTACAAAGTGCTTTTATGGATTCCTGCTTATGAGCGCAAACCACCACAGCAATTATCTGAAAACATTATCTCTAAAATCACTTAAGTGCAGACACACTATGACCCACAAGCATTTAACACTGGAAATCAGAAAATTCATCTCATTTTGTCCTGCAAACAGCTTCTCGTGTAGCCGACGGTTGTTATGGTGAAGTGTCATGGATGATGCTGAAGAGTTTCTTACTCCAACACAATTATCATGAACAAGATATAATCACATGAGACGACAATGCATTTATGTATTGATTTCAAGAAAATCAAACAGAATTTTGTGAAGGTTATTCCTAAGAAAAAAAGCTGTTTGCCAATGGGATAAAAAAAACTAAACTTGTTTTCCTTTTGAATGAGAATTTCAACATTATTGACAAACAGCTTTTTTGTGTTAAGCAAAAACATCACAAACTTGTTTTTGTACGTTTTCTCTAAAAGCAAGGCATACATAAGGAAACAATTGTTTTAAAGATGTTTGGATGGTTGAATTTGGAAAATTAGAAAATGGATACAAATATATAGACGACTCCACTTTTGTGATGATTTAAATTACAGTTCAGGATTGATCATTAGCTGCATAATACTTACTGTCATTTTTTTGATGCCTGTAAACATTAAGACATTGATTCATGTCCAATTTATCACCTAAGAGTGAAATAGAGAGACAGGAGAAAGAGGTGAATAAAAGGAGATCCAGAGAAAGAGAGAGAGATACAGATCCACACACTGTAAATGACCCTGCAGTGTTTGAAGCACAACATGACAACATGCTCACTGTGTTTACTCATGATGTCAGTGTGTCTGTGTGTGTGTACTGTGACATCACAGCTCATGCACCAGCAGTACAGTCACCGGTGTGCGGCAAAGTAGAAACAATGAATCTCACAAAAACTTATTCATCTCAGAAACACAGGAAATAAAATCAGAGGAAAGTAATCATAACACATTACTGTACTGCCAAAACAAGCTGTGCATATACAGTATATGATCAAATCAGATCAAATCATCCACGTTTAATCAGAGGAAGGAGCGAGAGAGAAATAAACACAGTTCAGGCACTTCAGCTTCAGGCAAAAAGAAACCTGATGTGACTGTGTTTCACATGATACACAACATGCTTCTACACAACTCAAAGATTATAACAAGGCAAAGACCATGTTTAACGCTGGATTATGAACTGTCGTGTCGGAGGTAGAGGGTGTGAAACAGTCTGTGTGGCCTATTTATAGTGTTTTACAGAGCAACAGGCTGCAAAAAATATAAACTGCATCAATGCCAAACACACCCGTTTGAACCTGAGAAGATGCAGGCGTTTGCCAGCTCGCTTTAAAAACAAAACAAATCAAACATGGCATTAGCTCCTAGATTAAACGTGTCTTGCGGTGTAACCACAGCGCAACTGTTTCGTAGATCACATTTGAATGTTCAGCAGGTTTCTCCCGGCCATCCCAGAGGATGCCCCTGACAGTTAGAGAGTCGATTACTCATGAGTGTGTGTGAGAGTTTTTAAAGAGAGAAAACACCTCGCTAAGCTTCAGATGAACTGTAAAGAGGCAGAACTAATGCTGGAGAACAGAGCTGAATCCTGCGAGAGAAAAGCTTACACATTCACACAGTCAAGAGAGACACACTTATCACTCTCAGTCAGAAGACAGACGGCCCACGGGAGACGCCTGCGCGATTCCCCACCAGGGATATGCACGAGTCTTTTATTGTCGAGAACTATACTCACAGAGACTGGGTACACCGTATAATAACATTTAATTTACTACAAAATTTCAAATGCTATTAGATTATTAATGATAATCTTAAACAATAATTGACCTTATTAGTAAGTTTATTTATTTTATTTAGCCTTGTTGTGCAAGCTCTCTGGAGCTTGTGCAGAGGCAGCAGCTTTTGCCAGAGGGGAACTGGAATCCCCTGGTTGGGCCTGGGTTCTCCTGAGGGATTTTTTCTCCATTGGAATTTTGGGTTCCTCACCACCATTTGCATACTGTTTTGCACTATTTGCCTGGCCAGGGGGATTGCTTTAGAATTTTAAAGTTTTAATTAATATTGCATATAGGAATTTATAGTCCGTTTAATATTTGACCTGCGTTTCTCTCTCCTTTATCTTAAATGTGTGCTTTCACTGTGCGTGCGTGCGTGTCTGTGTGTGTGCGTGCGTCTGCGCGTCCGTGTGTGTGCCTATGTCTATGTGTGTTAGTACGTGTGCGTATTGTGTGTGTGGAGTGTTTTGTATGTGGGTATGTCTGTCTTCTGTGTTTTCACAGGTATAACTTTAATTGTTTTACTTATAGTCAGTATGTCTCATGTACAGCTTGTAACAATGAAAATTGTAAAAAGCGCTATATAAATAAAGTTGAGTTGAGTTTAATAAAATAAAATATTAAAAAAAAACTTACATTCAAAAAGGAGCCATAGAGATGACGGGTTTTTGTAGGCCAAACCGGAAGAAAGCGCCACGCTGGTTCCCTCGACCGAAAACCTATGTATCTTTCCCGTAGACTTTTGGAAGATCGCAAAAAATAAGCTCTGTGATTAACAATGGTTTATGATGATTTTTGCCCATGTTGCATTATTTGTGAGCTTTATATGCACGATGAGTCTAACGCCCCCACCAAAGGAAGTAGTCTCATTTAGCAACATGTTAGCAAAAAATCACAAGCTGTTTATAATTGGTGTGTTTTATGTCATGGAATAAAAAGTGAAAATATTTAGAGGTTTTGTTGACCACAGACCTTATTTACGATGGGCGATTTACCAAAAACCCGTTAAAAAAACTCATAGACTTTGGAGCGATGGAACCGGAAGTCCTAAAATGCTAACTCGCTTCCGGGTTTTGCATACAAAAATACGTCATCTCTGCGGCTCCCTATAGGGATTAATACTCACTTGAGCACTCGAATCACTGCAGTCATATGAATGAACGACTGAATATTCACTATACTATGAACTATGAGGAAAAAAGATGCAAGAAATCGAGAAAATCAAGCAGAAACAAGAAGCAGGGTCAAAGCGGACATTTGACACTCACAATAAAACATTCATTGAGGAAAAAAGGCAGGTCAAGTTCTTTTTCATCTATTATCTATAAAATGATGCCTTCATTTTAACATTAGCCTACATTATTTGGAATAATGTGTACTAATAAACCATATGCAATAAGACTATGATATGCATTATGAAAATTAATGTGATCAATTTCGACTTCTTGTTGACTTTAAAGGAGCCATTCTTTTGCTGTTTTAGAGGCTTTGATTATGTTTTTTTGGGTGTTTAACAATGGATGTTCATGTTTCTAATAAAAAAAAACGCTTTATATTTCAAGTCAATTGTTCACCGCTGTCCCTTTTATCACAAAACGGCTGGATTTCTTCCGGTCTATATGAAGTCCCTCCTTCCGAAACGCTCTGATTGGTAAAGATGACCAGGTCTGTCGTGATTGGTTCCCCGCTCAGAGCGTGTGTGAAGATGTCCCACCCATACCATATCAGCGAGCTTACGCTTCTCAGGCTGTTGTGATTGGTCGGTGCCCTCTCAGTGCACGTGTATTCATAAACTTTTAGCAATAAACAGTAACAATGGCGTCAACTTCACTTCATCAGTTAAACACATGCGGATCGATCGAAGTGTAACGGAGGTCTGCTAGTGCATGTGCAAACGTCAGTCTTCGTTAGAGATCGCAAATGTTTTTCCTACTATGGCGAGGGAAATGACACCGGACCGAATGGCGTCAGACCGGTTATAAGAATTAACACTAATAACAGAAGCGTTAGTTTTGCCTTTTTATATCGGACCCGAGTTGAATAATAAAACAAGCAGATTGACCAGGAGACATTTGCAAGCAGGACTTCAAAGGACGTTTGATAGAAGTGTTTTAGAGGTATGCGCACACACACACAATATCAGTGTGTTACACAGAACAGCTTTCACAGCCGATGTTAAAGTCACGGAAGCTGTTATTTCACCGTTGGTTCTCTTAGAATGTGTGTCGCTGAACTCTTATGACCAGCTGTAGGACTGTGATGAAAGTGAAAGTAGTTTAGCGCGCAGCTCAGTCAAATGATTACGATCTCTGATAACCAAACACTACTCCAGCGGCTCTTCCTCTTCTCTAAGGAAGGCCTCGCCCCTTTTTAGGCCTATTCCTTTGGGTGGAGGTTATTAAAAGCACTCGGAATAATGACATCATGTACCCGGGAAGTAGAGGGCTGTAGTCCGATCCAGCCGTTCTCTGTAGTCCTTGAAAAGCGAATTCTGTTAAAGACAATATCTGGCTTGGCACTGAACTTTGAGCTTCATCATTTTGCAGGTATTGTTTATGCTCTAACAGCAACATTACACACTAACTAAAGGTTGAAAAATGGGATTGCGGGGAATGGGACCTTTAAGAGGAACAATATGGAAACATTCATCCAGTGGCTGTCTGTGAGAGATGAGTAAACCACATCGTTACCTGGAGGGACGTAACGCTGGCAGAAAATGTCAGCACAGATCTTTAAACCGGCAGCACCCCTGAAGGAGAAAACGGAGTAAATCTCCAGGCTGAAGGCACGCAACTGAGGATACAAAAATTGACATTTTAAAAGAGGACATTTTGTCCCCTTGATACTCACAACATAGACTCTGATTGAAGGAAATAGAGTTACAGTCTGAACTTGAACACCAGTGGTCATCTCACGCGCGTGGATACATGAACAGGGACTGTTGGGCAACATTCAGGAAATGTCAAACTCTAGATTTTTCTGTGTTGTTGAGCCGATAATAATTGTTATCATAGTGAAGCAGAGGCTGTGGTGCTCAGAGGCGATTTGGGTTTTGCCAGGCAGGTGTCACTGATGTCGAAAGTAGATTCTGAGCTGCATGAGTTCACAGTGTTCCTGCTGTTCTGCTCCACAGGGTCATTTAATCCCAAACACCGGATACAAACACAATCACACGCTCCTGCCAACACACACAGTGGAGTGTAACATTCCAAAAACAAATTCAAAAGCAACCATTTTTCAAAACGGCATTTCTTAATCAAATCTAATGAGACAAAAATTTGATAAAAAATGATTAGTTTCATAATAAAGAACCACTTGTACTTTCATCAAGAGGTATACCCTGTGTATTAATCATTATTTTGTAAAAATGAAATAAAGCATCTGTCCTTATTTCATCGAGGTCTATCGTAAATAATTGCTTAAAAATGAATCATACATCATTTAAAATTTCTGCAAATAAGGTCCAGCAGTTGTACAACTGAAAGCAAAATTGTGTTCACACTGTTTATGAACTCAGTCTGTTTGTTTAGTTGACTATTGCACACATTACACTTGTTAGACAAATAAACTAAGTTGTAGTAAAATTTGTTTCGTTGTGGGTTTGTGTTGTTTATGCAGTTTGTTGTTAGTTTGATCTTTTGTGTGTCGGTGAGGGAGAATCTGCAAAGTATGAGCTGTGATCACCAATCAAATTTTAAGTTCTTTCTGTCTGATACAGAAAACCGGAACCTCAGATCCCATTTTCAGACAGCACATCCATCTGTAACTCCTGAGATAAGAGAAACACTGCTGATCACCTTCTGTCCTCACTGAAACATGTTGATCTCTACAGCATCTCACAGCAGGTCAAAGCATCCAAACACCTTTAAATCTCATGCAAAACATCATCACATCTATACAGGCAGGCAGCTACATGGCCCAATAACTATGGCCTAATAAACAAAACATGTATGTTTAGTTTACTTACTTTAATGTGTTCTGCCTTTTTACGTTCCTTAAAAGTTACTGAGGGAAGAAAACGGTAGTTTGGAACATTTCCTGTCTTCAAAGTCAAAGTTACAAGGGTTCATCATCAGCTTGAATACATTTACATTTAATTATTATCAGTTGCTTTCATCCAACACCCTACTGCAAAAAATGACATTCTTACTAAGCATTTTCGTCTTGTTTTTAGTAAAAATATCGAAAACTTCTCAATAAGAATCACTAGACCAGAAAAGTGACCTAAGATATTTACTCTCGTTTTATGAAAAATAATACAAGAATTAAATAAATTTATGGTAAAACAAGCAAAAATCTGCCAATGCAGTGAGAAAAATAAACTTGAATTTGTTTGACCTTTTTCTCAAGTACCTAATTCAAGTTTATTTTTCTCACCCCATTGGCAGATTTTTTGGCTTGTTTTTTTTTATCATAAACTTACTTAATTCTTATATTTTTCTCCTTAAAAAGAGACTAAATATCTTGGGTCACTTTTCTTGTCAAGTTAATTCGTGCTTGATTTAAGAATGTTTAGATATTTGTACTACAAAACAAGACAAAAACATTTAGTAAGAATGTCATTTTTTTGCAGTGCAGTTACAAGACAAAAAAACAAACCAGTGATTGGTCCTAATTAAGCCAACATCAGCAACTGCCGCATTTTACAGGTACAGATCAATCTAAAAACTAAAGCAGAAAATAATTAATCAAATGCTACATTAAATTAATCTTCTAATCCAAATATTTCCAGCTGCTTTTTGGTTTGGCCTCCTGGTCGATATGCCAATAAATGCAGTTTGCAACGTCTTTATTTATTGCTTTTCATTTCCCTGATGGGTTCACACAGTCAGGAAAAATGACTTGAAAATCATTTTGAAAGATTTGCTAACGTTCACCTTTCAATGCCACACCCAAACATCAAACCGAATCAATGGTGCCATCTGCTGACTACTGACTGAGCTTTCTAGCTTTCGTTTTTGTTAACAAGATATACAAAAACATACAATATACGCAAAATATATTTTACTACAGCTTTCGTTTTGAAAAAGATGAAAACTTGAGTATGACTGGACACCTTGAATTCAACTCATTAACGGGAATCGGTTCTTTCAAACGGTTATCACATACAGTCCGAAATTTTCGTATGCATCTTTTCGTATTTGGCGCTCGTTTCTGTCTCTGAATTGTCAAAAAGCCTCTCAAAATGCTTGCTACGGATGCGAAAAACGAACCCAGTCCGATTTTTTTATGACGGACGAAAAAACCGGAGGCAGTGTGTAAACGTGATTGACACAAAAGTCGTATTTCTTTTTTAACGTGCGGAAATTTCAGACGCAAATTTCGAACTCAATGTGCAATGGCCTTCATCGCAATTATTCAGACTGGCGAAATGGTCTGACTGACTCAAAAGAACCGACACATAAAACGGTACAATCATTAACTCGTTCACCGGATTAACATTTGAACTCTACAGTAGCATATATTGGTATTAAAACCATGCAACACTTTTAACCTTCTAGGCCCGATTTACATTTCGCGTCTTTTCCCAGCGCATATTCGTTATTTTAAATGCAGGCGCGTGCAAATAGGGGGCGACGCGCATGCGGTGCGGCACGCACATTTTTCTAGGCGCGTCATCGCCACATCGAGATGGAAATAGTTCAACTTTTCGGAGTGCGGCGCGCGCGCAGCGTGTCATTTGAAGAGAGAAAGTGGTGCGGCTTGCATTTTCCACGCGGTTTTAGACGCGAAATGTGAATCGGGCCTCCACATTTCAAACGTTATTTCTCACAAAAACATGGATTGTTTAATAAAATACTCGCTTATCTGCGTAAAAATAACTTGCATAACTTTGCGATGTTTGTTGGTATTGGAGAGCATTTAAAATGCTTTTTAGTTACAATCTGTGTCTTTACTTAATCTTCATGCAAGTGCTAGTACTTTTATAAAAAAAGACTGCTGAATCTCAAGTCAACGCCACCGCCGGCATAGTGCAAAGTCTTGGCCAGCTGTCATTTCCACTGGTTTCCACTAGTAATGTACAAATGACTCAGTTCACAACACACATCTGTGATTCAAGTGGACGAAAAACTATTTATTTCAGATAAAACACACTTTTAACCACAAACAAGAACGACTATAGCTGTACAGAGGTCAGCGGCGAGACGGTTTTGGCATGATAAAGACTTTGACAGGTTTGCTGAGGTGGATTGTGCCCTCGATGGAGCTCTCGCTGGTGGGGAGCCCGTCCATGCTGTCGTTCCACGCAGGTTTAGATGCAGATAGTTTACTGCTGCTGGAGCTGTAGGCCAGAAGCAATCGGACCTCAATCTGACATGGCTCTGGGAATAAAAACACGGTGAAATTAAACCAACCAACTGGATGACTGATCAAACCCACAACGATGCCTGATCTCAATGGTCTAAACTGGGTGACGCGAGACTGACAGGAACATTATTTTACAGGTGGAAGTCATTGCATTTGAAATACTATGAAGACAAGTATTTTTATTCGAGAATAACTCAGTAAATTGTGCAGAATACAGAATGCGTATTAAAAAGGTCAGTTTAGATTTTGCGTTGACTCACCTGTCCAGGCAGAATGAGAGAGATAAACCTGTGTGACCAGTCGCACGCGTCCAGGTCCTGGGGTTCTGAAATCTCCAGGTTTGGGGTGGATTATATGGGACTGTCCATCCGGATACAGAACCTGCAGGGAATGAAAGAAACAGAAAAATGTGTCATTACGAGCGTTCAATACAATTCAAGCTTCCTAAATGAGCCAAAGGACTCTGACCTGCACTTTGACTGTTGTCTGTGGATCCTGCACATGTTCAAGAGTAGCATCGATATCTAACTCCACCACCAGACCAGACGTGAATCTTAAAGGATTGTCCGATTCTCCCGTCGGCTCAATAATCGTTGCCGATGCCCTGTGGATCTAAAATAAACCAAAATAAAATGGAAAAAGGAACATTCATACATCCTAGCGTATGACAGTCTAACTTTTGGCTCGAAGTGCTTTGAGAATCTGCAAACCTGCTCGGGTAGTTTGAGATGAATGAATCTGCTTTGGCGCAGGGTGGTCTGGAGGATTTTAACGAGATCAGCAGGTTTACAGGCCACCAGTCTGGGCATCAACTCCAAGAGTTTCTCCACAAAACTGTCCTGGAAATGTGGCAATTCTGTCACGAAGAGCCTGAAACGTGAAAACGTGTAAAAGTTTACAACAAGTTCTGATGCATTGCAGCACAGCCTCTCCGAGAAAGTTTCATGTTTTTCACCTCTGAAACGACTCCACGTCTTGTAAGAATTTCTCACAAACACCAAGAACCCGATCAACCCTGTTATGAGAAGGAGAGAGGGGATCAGTTTCGCTTCTCTGAGATGTTTTGTGTTAGAAAGTGTTTGCGTCAGAGCGCTGACCCTCGTTTGGATCGGGCCGCGAGGATGAGCTGTAACGCTTTCGCCTGTAGACGAACGTTGTGGATTGTGGCGATCTGTTGCGTCTCCAGTCCGCTGTACAAGAACTCCAGTTTATACGTCTCGTCCAGGATCTAAAAACAAAGAAACCGCTGCAGTCCGAACTTCAGGACGATGGGACACCTCTGCGGTTCGGGTTCGTCGTGCTTACCTGCCGAGCAGCCGTGGAGACTTTAGCATTCTGTTTAAGACACAGAGGCACGGCCATGGTCCATAACTTCTCCTGGAGAGCCTGAGAATAAACAAAAGTAAAGGAATAGGAATGAATACATGTGGTGCAAGGTACATGTAATCTTGGAGTGTTGGCACTTGTGTAGTGGTGTAATATTTGTAGTGACCTTGGTGAGCAGCAATTGGCAGCGGAGGTACGTGGCGCAGAAATCAGCGGATCCAGCCAACTCGGTCTGTAGCTCGCCCAGCCGCTGCAGATCTCTGCACGTGAAAAACATCGTGGCAACAAATACTTGACAATAATGACCACTTAATATCAGAAGTCTTTTTTAAAACTAATAAAGATGGCAGTGATCTAATTGTTTTATGACATTAAAAAATGTAACATAATATCAATAGGGGCGTAACGTTACATCATGCTACAAAAAAGAAAGATCATTTTTACATTTTTAATTAAACCTTGCACGTTGTCAAGTCAGCATTTCAGTGAAAATTGTTAATGTTTTGTAAAAAAAATCTGCTATTTGAATTTCAGTTTTATGTTTAAAATGTTGTTTATTATGGTAATTGCGAACTCTGTATTGTGTGTTGTAGGGAATCATAAGCATATAAAAGCATATCATTTAAATCAAAGTGATTCACCGATTCTGAATTTAGAGCCAAAACCAGCGGTTTTATACCTGATCGTGAACTCCAGCAGATCCTGAGCTCCAGGAGACTCCAGATTCTGAAGGGCGCTGACACGAACGATGCTGTCCTGCAGGAAGGTCCGAGCAGACTCCAGACTGCCTGAAGCCACACCTGATGCCTCCGAACCAGCCGTCTGCTTTCTGCCCGGCAGCTGAGAAGAGAAAAGACGCGAGATCAAACGAGGATCAAACTCTTTTAAAAGAGACACATAAGGCAAACAATCATTTAATCGAATGCACTGGACTGAGAGCAGGTTTCTCACCCGGAGATGTGGCACCAGGTGGGACAGGCTGTCACGAAGGTAGGCGTAGTGACAGAATGTGTGATCTGAGAACAGCGCAGGCATTGTGGGACAGGATTTGGCTGCGTTGAAGACCAGCACTAATACAGCGATGTCTAAACAAACACGACTCAGGAAAAACGAACAGCAACCGAATAGACACCTCAACATCTCAATGCACTGAATACCCCCGACTTCATGAAACTTCAAGAGTTTGAAAGCTTTGACAGGTTATGTTCGTTTAAATCTTAAGAGCGTGCCGTCATGTCAGATGTGCAGGATACAGGCAGGGTCGTCCATGTCTGGTTCAGGGGTGTCAAAATACGGGTGAGTGCTCAGAAGTTCCGGGACGATGGGCAACACCAGTGTTGGGTGTCGAGCACCGAGGAACTTCAGACATCTGACATAAGAGCACAGAGACAAAGTCAGCCACACTGAGAAAGACGAAATAAGAGGGAGGAACAGAGAGGAACTCACTTCCAGACCGAGTTGCGGTCGGTCGGGTACTTGCTGAGGTTCTTCAGGAGCTCCAGCAGGGCCAGCTGAATGCAATCTTTGGTGGAGGCGTTAGTGTAGCAGAGCAACTCGTGCAGAGCCTCACGAATGTCTCGAGATGAGTCCTGGGATGAACAGACACGTTTACAACCTTCACGTAGTGATGTCATGGCAACACAAACACAAATCAAACACAATTTCCATATGATGAGTTTACAATGCACAGGTCTGCAGCCTGCTCTCGAGTGTTCACGGATCGCCTTTGACCGCTGAAATACATACATGTTTTGCACTTCTAACAGTTTGATGCATGTTACAGCGCCCTCCGGTGTCGTACCTCCAGTACTGCGAGCACGGTGTCCAGCTGGTCTTCTCTGAGGGTGATGTGAGTGGAGATCTGCCGCAGCGCGTGGATGGACTGCAGTCGCACCTCCTCGATTTCATCATTAAACATGTCCACCAGGAAGTCCAGACACTTTTCTGCAAAGCTGGACGACGACTGGGCGAGCGAACAGAGAGCTTCTACAGCAGCGATACGTACCTCTGTGACATAACGTGCACATTTGAAGACATAGTGGCAACATGCTGAATAATATGTCATCAGAGATGTTTTAAAATACATACCGTACATTTCATCCTCCAGCCCGTGAACGAACGCCCCACAGGCTCCGGAGTCGATGAGATTCACACCCGAGGTATCGACTTTCTCTTTGGGAGCATCATCGGCCCAGCGGCGTCCAGACGAGAACTCTCCGGAAGCGTACAGCTCTTTAGCTCGCTCGTGAGCCGTGCGCTTTCTCTAAAATAGTGCACAGTGCCATTCTTAAAATAAGCGATGTGTGTAACATTTTATATTTTAGTCTGCGGATCGATCAGAATATTGCAGCATGACTGGAAAGTGTTTTCTAAATGTTTGTCATTGTTTTTGTGTGGAAATACCCTCAGATCGGACATCAGTTTCTTGTCTAAAGTCTGCTCCAGGAAATGAGGACTGACTTGGTGCATAGAGCCCTGAAAGGAAAAAAAAAACACATAGACAGAAAAGAAAGATATTCATGACTTAATGTCAAGAAATCACATGTCAAAACGTATGCTTGCACGCTACAAGACTCACCAGCAGTTTAGCAGCTTGCACTCTGACAACCCACGAGCCATCGCTGACCATGTGACAGATCTTTCCAAATGAGTCGTCTATAAGTCGGATCTCCTCATTGGATGAGGGGATAGGAACAATACTGTGTGGATACACATGCTCGCATTACACTTTATAAGCCTGTCAACAGCCTACTTTCTTGAACGGAAGTAAAGTTTGTCCTAACAACATAATAAAACGGCAGAAAAGGGTCCACACATGCATGCTTCTTAACCCTGTCCTGGAGACTGCCAGTACTGTACAATTTGGATTTCACCATATTAAGATGCATCCAATTTAGTGTGTGGATGAGAGAGAACTGTAATAATAGGAGATGGTTGAGAAGCATGTACACAGAAAACATAAAACAATACAGAAAAAAACACAGCATAACATAGGAAGCACTGTCTAATGCCCTATTCGCACGGGATTAGTATTATCTGGGAACCTCGTGTGATTTAGAAATGACCTCCCCACATCTGTATTTCATGTGGCGCATTCGCACGGGATAAATGAAGCCTGTGATTTTACTCAAATTGATGGATTTATTTCCCGGATATGATGGCAAGGCTTTGCGTATAGTTTGTATAGCTAGTCATATGGTGTTTAATGATATATGACCGTACCTGTCAGCATTTGAGACCCGCGAACCGGACAGATCACCACGATCGCGGGTCTCACGTTACGAGAGTTTCCATGAGAAATAACTAAACGGGAGACTCCCGGCCAAAACGACAGTGTTGGCAGGTATGAATTAGGGATGTGCTCTACGACTAATTTGACAGTCGTTTAAACTAAAGTTTTGTAACCGTGTAGTCGACTAGTCTAAAACTAAGAACGGACCGGAAGGCGGTCCAAAAACTTTGCGTAGGGCCTATGTAATACATTTTGAAGACTAAAGAATGTAGGCTATTAATCAAACTGTTCATATCCAATATTTAATGTAGCTAAAACAGGCATATGTGTTCCACTTTCCTTACGTTATGGTCATTAATATTTCTGCATTTGCTGATGAGCCAACCCTGAAAAAATATTGCTTTTTTTATTTAAGTAGCCTACAAGTTATAATTAGGGTAGGCCTATAGCATATCAACAAGATAGCCTACATTATATCATGTTTTTATTATTTATAAAGAAGAGCAACATGTGTGTAAACAAAAAAGCGAAAAGAAAGCAATGGACAAAAGTACAGAACACATTTGATCTCGTGCAGAGCGAATGAAAAAGCAGCTAATAAAGCATACTGCCCAGATTAGCTAATTTATAGAACATACATAGGCTAAACACTCGAGTCCGCATGCGATTAGGATGTTAATATTATTTTACATGTTCTTGTTCTTCTTGTTCTTAAACGAAACATTAAAATGGAAGTCATTTAAATTATAACATTTTGTGTAATTTTTCGCGTAATCGACTAGTAGGAGTTTACCGTTAAAACGACTGTGGATATGACGATATCAAAACACTTCAACACAGCCTCCATTATTTGCAACCGGTGGATAAAATCTTGAAAAATGACATATGAGCCCGACAAATCACAGAGATGCCGATTCGCACGGGACTAATATTATCACAGGACCTCAGTGTTCGTCAAAATATGGTAGGTCATTTGCGAGGGAATTTTTACTTTACAAATTACAGACATGGCCGATTCGCATGGGATTAAGATCACAGACAACCTCTGCAATTATTACAAATGACTAGAGGTCCCCAGGTAATACTAATCTCGTGCGAATAGGGTTTAACACAACACCGCTCGCTCCGAGTGAAATCTGCACCTCTACCTTTCAGGGTAAAGCTGACTCAGAACCCAAACCATCTGCACTGCTGCCGAGCGAACCTGCTCATAATCATCATTCAAGAGCTTACAGGCCTGAGAGAGGAGACAACACACAGTCATAGATTATTAAATTCTATAAGACATTTCTTTGGGGATTTCAAAAGTGGTTGAGATGTAAAAACTAGTTGGAGATGAGCCGGTCATTCAATAAATCAGGCCTTCAATCACTCAGAAGGGATTTTTATCAAATTATATGACTAGGTCCAACTAGCACTGGTTGTCTGTGACAACAGTAAATTATGCACTGGTGATAAAACGAACATATTTGGACAAAAACTGTGAATTAAGTATTCCAAAGAGCAGTGCAATAAGTTTATGCGAGTTTCTATTTACCTGGTTATAAATATTCTGTTGAATTTTCATTCCTCTTTCATGTAGCTGCAGCTGCAAAAACACAAATCTCGAGTAAATTAAAGCAACATTTGATGAAGTTTATCCGGCATGATATCACGGAGAGTAAGGGTTAATGTACCATTGCTTTAATGGCGGCAGTGCGGACGCGAGGGTCCTGGTCCTGAAAGTAGTCGCTGATGACACTTTGCACATCTCGTACGTGTGACGTCTGTCCTGCTGGTCCTGGATCAGTCTCTTTAGTGAGAGGTTTATCTACCGTTCCTAGACAACCCAAGAGCTGCAGACACTTGTTCCTCACCCCAAAATACGTGCCAGACAGATGCTGAGAAGACATTTGCAAAGTCAAACAACCATGGTCCAGAAAGTTCAAAGTCCGTCTATGCACGACAACACACAAGGCAGGAACGTAAACAATATTCCTACCTTGCACGCTACATCAATAAGTCTCTGAATAACTGCGGTTTTGTCTGGGAGTTGAGTGCCAATGATCAGCAGAGTGTCCAACAGCTGAGCCAACACCTGATGAGACTCTGAATCACAGAGAAAAAAACATTGAGAATCATTTACGAAAAGAAAAAGACACGGATGTTTATTACACTTTGTAATCCAGATTAAAGGCAAAAGCATACTTTCATTGTTGAGAGTGTTGACAGCATCGTCTACTATGCAGTCTGGAGAGAAGCCCTGTGTCTTTGACAGTAAACCCAGCAGAGATGCAATCTTCAACCTGACAGAATTATCAGACTCCTGGATACCACAAAAACCGGTTGACACAATTTATGAAACACTTTGTAAATATAACATGTAACATGGTTGTTGTGATGCTTCACCTTGTAATAATGCTCCAGCAGTATGCGCACCACCCCCTCCACGCTCTCGGCCTCCACCGGCTTGCGTGCGAAACTCAGGAGATGCTGCAGGGCGTCTGTGGGGCTGCTGGCTTTACACAGATCCACATGAAGAGCTGCTGATTTACTGGGTTTGGTCAGCCGAAGCTTCTTTGCAGGTACCTCTTCAAGAGACACGTGCTGTATTGAGAACAAAAGAAATACACAACATCAACAAATGTGTTACAAACGTTGCAAGAGTTAAAAACATGTCAATATACATATATAAATGGTCCACTATACTATACAAATCAGGTTTTAGCTGTCATCGGAGTAAAACACGTTTTAATTGAGCAAATCAAAACCAAACAGAGTAAGTGGTTTGTTTCTGTGTCATTACAATAATTCATGAGCACAAGAACAGCTACACCCTGATGAAAAAACATTAGACATTCTAATGGCGAAAACTACGACAAAGTGATTTGATGTGTTTTATTCCAGTGGATTTAACGGTGTTCTTTTGGTTCCCATGTGATGGACAACATCCCACCGACATAACCAGCAGAGACCATTATAGTTTTCACTAAAACCAATACAATTCGTCTTATAAGTATTAAATCCATTATCATTTCTCCGCTGGTTTCTGTTGTTTTTATTCATCAGGGCATTAAATGTCACACAGGCATTACAGACAACAAATGCATTTGTAGTTACATTCAGTAATTATTATGAGAATATGATATTTAATGATGTACATGTATGAAAACTCATGTGTTCACCTGTACTACTACTTTAGAAAACTCCTCGTAAACGCGTTTCTTAAGATGAGCTGCCATCGCTGGTGTCTGTGTTTACGCCACCCCGCAGCTGACATGCGCAGTAAGCGCCTCCTGCGCTTCTTCACGTGACCTGTGCTCAGTGGCGTTCAGAGAATTGCGGGGATCACAGCGCCACCGCATGGACGGAGGTTGGCAGAAAATGGGTCAGCACTGGGATTCGTTTTTGTTGGAATTAAATGATATGCAAGAGATTTTTTTCTGTGCTTGTTTGTTTTTTGTCTGTGCCTTTGGTATATGAATAAACGCACTGGATTTTCAGTGTAATTTAAATTAGGATAAATAGTCAAACACTCCCATATTTGTAAGTCGCTTTGAATAAAAGCGCCTGCTGAATAAATGTAAATTATATTCAGGAATAAAAATGTTCAAATTAAAATTAATCAGATGTTTGATTCTTAAATTGCAGTTAACTGAAGAGACTGATCAAAGATTTAGTCAAGTATAAAACAGGGTATAACAATGCAACTTTAAAGGCTGGAATACACTACACTATCTGACCAGATTTAAAAAAACTAGACATCAAACACTGCAGACTTAATTTTTGAAAGTTTGCAAAGAAAAACAGGGCATCACATACTACACGATCAAATCTGCAGACTGGCACAGACTTCCTGACAAAGACAAGATCCAGACTGAAAATCTGGGCAAAATCTGAGCAAAAGTCTTGTATTCCAGCCTTAAATGAATAGTTTACCTTCAAAATCCATTTACTCAGCCTGTTGTCATTTTAAACCTGTGTGATTTTCATTCTTCTGCAAAACACAGGATACAAGATATTTAAAAATATATATATTGGTAAACAAAAAACGGTCCCCATTGACTTGCATTACAAAGAAGTGTTTTAACGGTTTTCTGTTACCAACATTTTTAAAAAAATACCTTATTTTGTGTTCTGCAGGTCTGAAATGACAAGAGGGCATGTATATAATGTATATAAGGACAGAATTTTTTTATTTTAAGGTGAACTATTCCCTTAACAGAACCAAAAGGATACATCATGAAACATGCAGCAATTAGTAAACAATGCCACACCCAGAACACACGATTTTAAGTTTTTTAATTATGTTTACTTAGTGCTGAATTTTTAATAATTAAATTAAGTGGGCAATGGGCATTTAAAAGCACACATTCAAAACATTTAACATTGCAGAAATCTAGATTATTTACAGAATCAAGATAAAACTGCAGTGATGGAGATATCATTTTATTACTTTAAGTGATTATTCAAAGAATGTTATATGATAAGAAGGGACAGTATAACTTAAGTCAATATTACACAAGGGAGGCCAGTTACAGAAAAGAACTCTATTATTCCAGCTGTCTGTCATACTGTTGCATCGCTAAAAGAACAGATCTTGCCACATATTTTACAAATGTGGATTCTCTACATTGCGAAACATTAAAGGGGTGCTTTAACGCCGTTTCATGCATTCTGACTTCTTTACAATGTAAAACGTGCTGGCATCACATGCTTAACATGGTCAAATTGTCAAAAAACGAGTTGGACGTATGATGTAGTATTTCTGTGCTCGATACACTCCCCCAAGGTTCGTAAAGGTTCCGGAAAGTTTTTTTTTGAATATGAAAAACCGTTACGTAACAACTTTTCTAAGTCCCTTATTGGGCAATTCTCCCGGAAAAGCACGCCAACGGCAAGGCGAAAGAAATAGCCCGCCCACGCGTCAACCGACGAGCGATAGGAAAACCCGCTTACCATCAAGATTGGCTGCACTGTGGGCCTGCAGCTGCAGCTCGTTACTCTTGCAATAGTGAGAGAAGTTGAGGTGTGTTTGTTTGTTCACTGCATTTCAGTAAAGGATGTAATATAAACGGTGGATATAACGCTGGATTTGCAGATCTTTTGAAACTGATAGATGGAGCGGTCCCAGCGCTAAAAGATGCCAGACATGAACCGCACGGGGTCAGTGAAACTAAGTCATACGTCTGTGTTTTGTTGGCAATCGGCATGTACGTGCATAATGTAAACAACACAAACTTATAGTGAATCAACAGTTATGCAGGGATAATGCGATGATGTATTGTGTGCTCGTAATTTAGTTCCTCTGCCCGCACACCCCCAGCGGGTCGTTTGATTTCGGATATAATCTTACAGCTGTATCTATATTTTATAAATTTGATCAAACTAAATACTTTTCGAAGATACTAAGTATGCAATGCTACTCTATAGATACTCAATATTATTATGAGATACCTTTAATTCATTTCTCAAATCCCCATTTCCAGGTCACACTTGGCCTATATGTTGGAGCTCACATTAATCACCACCATTTGAAAGTCAGTTTATAGAAGAAGTCGTTGCTCTTGAAGAGAAACGCTTTGCTGTGTGGCTGGATTTTAACGTTATATCCTTTGGCTTCTATGTCCATTTTAATGCAATCTAACAGGTCCTCCCCTGAAGCTGGAGCTTTCCACGGACCGAAGGTCACCACAGATTCTTTTAGGGCGCCGAGACTGTCAATAGCATCTTTGTATCTGGCCAAATCATCTTCTGTCTTGACAACACACACAATTATTGTGGAGTACCGTGAGGCGATGGCTTCTGCTCTGGCTACTTTAACAATCACCTCCAGGTTTTCACGGTAATTGGGCACACGGTTCAAGAACTGCTGTCTTCCCACAGTCTCGCCGAAAAACTGCGGTGTCTCCTCGATGGCTTTGACCAGGAGTTTGATGTCGTAGTACAATGCATCTTTATGCACTTCCTGTAAGTGTTTGGTAGGAAGGTTCTCCGTTCTGAGGTACTCGAGGATATACCCAAAGTGAGTCCCGTCACGATCTATGAAGTAACGACCCTCTGAATCCATCCGAGCTTTGGATGACCCATTAAACAGGTCTGCCAGTGTGGAGTCTGGGAACTTACGAATGGTCGCAAGAGTTGTGCTGAAGACATGACCCCCGATATTGAGCTGTACAACCTGAGATTTCTGAAGACAAAGAAAACAGACATTTAAGAAGACCAAATGCTTAACATTTGAGTGGTTTGTTTGAAAACTGCTGACCACCTTTTGTCATGATCGATTTAACAGAGAAGTGGGATGGACAATCACACAATGCACCAAGATTTAAAGAAACTATGTAATTATTTATCATATGATGGATTTTACTACAAAATGAGCTTATATAAATATGATATTGTTTGTTATGATATGATAAGATTTTTTAACTCAGTATACCACTGACAAATTGAATAAAACAAATGCGGTGCTTAACAAAAACACTTTTCTTATTTCAAAAGCCACCTCACCTGAATAAATACTGCAGGAAAATGTAAAAATTGTAATATAAATGTACTACATAATAGTAATTACTACACTTATGCTATAGGCTACTGTAGTGTTCTGAAGTATTAGTTATTTGTTAGACTGTAGTAAATAGTCAACGTTCATATTTCTAAGAAAAAGTTTTAAAAAAAAACACTAGTTTTTTTAGGAATTCTACTAGTTTAGTTTACTATAGTAAATACTTAATACAGCAGTACTTTTCATGTGAGAGAGATACTGTACACCAACAAAAACGTTCTCAGGCACAGTCGTTTGCGGTTTCAAAAAGAATATACTTTCAAAGTACTTTATTCATCTGTCACGGTAAAACAGGAGATACAAATATATAAATGGTCATTTAAAAAACACGGTTACAACGTTTACTATGATAAAATCCTGGTTAATTTACTTATAGAATGAAGGTTTCGTTGAGAACTAGGTACTATTTGCTTTGAAGGTGGTGCTGCTGCTCTGGAAAACGCGATCTAGCGCGAACTTGAACACAACGACACGGAGAATACAATGTTACAATGTGTCAGAAAGTCATAAAACGCATTGAAAGCGTAGTTACAAAGTGACACATTCGTTGATTTTAACAGTATTTCGCATAACACATCAGGCAGAGGAAGCAACACAGCTGTTACGACAAACTTACAATCACGAAAACATTATCAATTCAATAACATCTGTGTTTAAAAGTAACATGTATTCGTCTTACCGACTTAACAGGAGACGTGGACTGTTTTCCAGTAGATTTACAGTCTGGTAAACTCATGTTTTTTAATCTTCAGCTCTTCACACAATCCAGACATCAGCAGGTGTGTGTGTGTGTGTGTGTGTGTGTGTGTGTGTGTGTGTGTGTAACTTTGTAAGACCCACCCATGACACACACACACACACACGTTCAGGTAGAGCAGCACCACACGTACTTACATCACTTACCTTCCCAAACTAAAAACATTCACATTTTAAATGACTTCGGGTTAGTTTTATTAGTTCTAGGTTTTATTAGTTTCTACAACCTAGACCAAACGTAGCATTTTATGCGCACTATGCTAAACTGTTGTTTGAAACCCATGACTGTACTGTTCATGTTATGTTCACTTCACAGCACTCTCTCCAAGGTTTATAAATCTGAGCATCGGGTTTATATCTAGTAATTAAACAACAACCTTCTCAGGTTTACATTACACTGAATTAAACCTCCCTATAGCATTTTGAGCAGTGTTTTGTATCATGAGGGGAGGGCTTTTTAAATAAAGGCTTACCTCACAAAAACATCTTAATTTGTTCACACTCACATTGTTAAGAATTTTCATTTTGGATAAACGATCCTTATAGCAGCACAATTATTGATACCACTTGTCCAGATATGCCACACCTAACCAGTCACCAGAAGGTAGAATATATCTCAAAATTCTGATTTCTCTAAAACTTTCACAGGCATTCTGAGACACCGTTAGCTAATGACTGCTATTCTTAGATTTAGATCTTTTCAGGCATTAGATTTCACACAAATGTGTTTAAAACTACTAAAAAATAAGCATTGAAATCATTTACAACATGGTTGTAATGCAACACGGATTAAAGCAAACGAACACAATTGTTTTTACCCCATTTATTAATTTTTTATACAGAAAATTGTAGAACTTCCATCAGTGTCTCCTGAACCTGTTAGAAAGACAAAAATCTTGTTAGAACAACAAAACTGCCAAACATGAATCAGTCACACAACAACAAAATGATAACCTTCTCAGACAAATGCCTCGATGTCTTCACTAAGAGGACACACCTCTGAGGAACTAAAGCCAGAGGCACAGAACGTGTCCCTGACCCAGAAATCCCCAGAGACGGGCCCTCATCTGTCTCGTCATCGTCTCATCAATGAAGGGAATGTGAACATCAGATGACCCTAATATAGCGACTGAGCCCAATGGTAGTTTACGGCACAACTACCTCAGCTAACTTTGTTCATAACTAGTCCCCTGAAAGGTACTTCCTGATCATACCAGTTTATGCAGTCGGCACTGGAGTTCCCTGTGGCATCACGGGAACCTCAGGCTTGGCTCCCTTCTGTTCAGAAATTGGGGTGGTGGGAAGAACCTCATCTTTGGGCTCCACAATGCTGACGTGGTCAGGGAGGGGCTTCTTAGGGCCGATCTTACCGCTGGGGTCCCAGGGCAGCATGATTTTCACCTTGATTCCAAGCACACCTGTGAACAGGTAGATGACAAAATATTAGTATTATTCTAATCAAAATACATTCGTCAATGAATCGACAACATGTGACTATTAACGGCTACAGCAGCCTATTTAAGCTCTCACAAGTTTTACATCTAGATTCATTTTTATACAAACACCACATTCAGAAGCCTTCTCAGACTAACGCTTCTAGATCTTCACACTGCTATGACGAATCAAAGACAGATGTACGGAAATTAACCAAGACTGTTTTGAAACCCTCCAGTTCTGGTTTATTTTATCATCACTGAAGGAAGTTTTTTTTAATGCCACAGACACTGCTAGATTAAGGCTGAAGCATGGTTCCCTTTTAACGCATATGCGAGGGACAGCGTACAGTGCACGTGACACAAATTTCGTCATGGGAATAGTACGCGCACCACCGACATTTAGTTTGCATACAAAGTACAGGTCATGCATGAGCACTCCTTTTCTTGCAGTAATTAGTTTAACCACCAGGTGGACACCGGGTCCTGGGAGCACAGATTTAAGGTAGTATAAAAACCCTGACCCCTGTAGGCCCAGAGAGGTATTGAAATGTCAATGCGCAAGTGTCAAAACCCGTGTACGCGTCGAAGGACGAATACTTTGCAAGGCTATGCGTTCACATACGCTCGCACTTAAAAAATGTAGCATACCACAGGCATTAGGTGTAGGTGTTTACAAACCAGTAATTGTTTGGCGTCAATGAGATCAAACCAGGCACGACACACCAAAATGACAAAAGAATGCACATACAACTAAAGGATTTGAAAATGACAACAGACCCTTCTCAGACAAATGCCTCGATGTCTTCAATATAAGAGGACACACACCTCTGAGGAACTAAAGCCAGAAGCACAAAACGTGACCCTGACCCAGAAATCCTCAGAGACGGGCCCTCATCTGTCTCGTCATCGTATCATCACTGAAGGGAATGTGAGCTTAACACCACAACAGGAGCCCACCAGTATACAATAAGGCACCACCAAACTTTGCCGTTACTCACCCTGTCTGAGCAGTACGTGACGGACAGCAGTATCAACGTAGTAGTTAACAGGGTCTCCGCTGTGAATCATCAGGCCATCCACAAACTTCATGGACTTGGCTCTCTGACCTCTCAGCTTACCAGAGACAACAACTTCACAACCCCTGGCTCCACTCTCCATGATGAAACGCAGCACACCATAGCAGGCCCTGGAGAGAGAACAAACACGATATAGAATTACAAAAGCAAAGCAAACAGGATTCAGCCACAATACAGCTTCATAACTGAAAAACAACATCGCTCGCTTTCTACCCCTCTCAGACAAATGCCTCTATGTCTTCAAGCAAAAAGGACTCTCTGCCTTGAGGACCTGCAGCCAGACACACAGAACGTGGATCTGACCCAGAATCCTCAGACAGAAGGGTCATTTTCCGACTCGTCATCGTATCATCACTGAAGGGAGCTTAAACTGCATGGAAGCAGCCAAGTGCACAGTACGACACTGAAGCATGCTGGGAAAGGAGCTCACCTACGGACAGCCAGACCTCCGAGCAGCTTGTAGCGCAGTGACTCTGCCTGAGCAATGGCACACAGACCACGGGTGGCGACCTTCTCAGCATAGAGCTACAAAAAAATAATGCAATAGTCCTCAGAATCGATGACTTAACACATGACTTGTGGCGTTTTGTAGTTTGACAGACAGTCACTGATAAATGCTGTTGTATAGAAAACAACAGCTAGAATATTCTTCAAGATACTCCTTGTGTGTTTCACAAACACAAACATATCTGAAACAAATTGAGGATAAGAAATCATCTACCACAATTTTGTTCAAGGTGGACCGTGACCATCAGTATGACATCATCCTACCTCCACACTTCCCTCGGGGAAGCCAAAACGCTTCTGAACCACAGCAGTAAGTTCACGAATACGGCGGCCTTTCTCTCCCAGGACGTTCTGGGTTCTGAAAGATGCCAATCGGTTAGTTATGAGTGTGCATGAACAACCTATATCAGTTTGTTCAAGTGCAATTTTCGTGATTAAAAATGCAATATTCCTCACCTGGTAGCTAGGATAATGATCTCTGTTCTGGTTGGTGTGACACGGACTTCGACGCCGGAGTATCCATCCTCAGCCAGCTCTCGGGTCAGGAACTCATTCAGCTCGGCTTTGAAGACTCCGTCTGATACAAACTGTAAAACAGTACACATGAATATCATTATTGCACAAACTACAACACACCACTGACAACAGGCATCACTGATTAGACAACACTGAACCATTAAGTCATTCTTTTATGCTAGTACATTTTAAGTCTTTCCTGTACAAGTGATCTATTGGTTCCAGTCGGTTATAATGTTTTTAATGATTTCTATTCTTTTCAGCAGGGCGATCACAATTTAAAAGCATTGATATATTTCTGGAAACAAAGCTCAATTTTGTGCTACATAACATATGAAAAGAGACCAACATTTGAACCCCCGGACACTTCAACTCCACATTACCCACACCAGAATTAAGTGTCGTTTTCTACCCCTCTCAGACAAATGCCTCGATGTCTTCAAGCAAAGAGGACTCTGTTTTGAGGACCTGCAGCCAGAAGCACAAAACATGCACCTGACCCAGAATCCTCGAACAGAACCGGTCCTTTTCCGACTCGTCATCGTATCATCACTGAGGGAAATTCACACTGCATGCACTCTTATGGTTTCCATTGCATATGCCACTATACCTTCAAATTGTTTAATAATAAAACCATTCTGTTATGCTAGTTTTAAGCCTTTTCATCAACTTCAAGCTGAATAACAACTGAATTGCGACTGACATCTAACCCGACACACCAACTCCACACCAGAATTAAGTGTAATTTTCTAACAACAACATTAATGCTAGCTTTCCAAAACATACAGAAAACTTATTTTATTACAACATTTTAACTAGCGTCCTGCTCGTCTGTGTTATGAATCTAGTGCGCGCGCCGCTTGCTTCATCTGCCATGTTTTACCTCAGATTCTCTGACGCCGGAATCCAGATCAATCGCTCTTTACTGCTCTATAAAATCATCATCTGAACTCTTAAAACCATAACGACGGATCGTTGTTGTTATACACCGCTCATATTTCTCAACTCCGCTCTTTAATAAGCATGTTTTGGATAAAATTCGTACCAACCTTTCTCTTCTTCGAGATTTGCACCGCCATCTTGACGGAGGCCGCAGACAGGAAAGGAATGAACAGAAAAGCGGAAGAAGATTTATCGCAAAGAATTACTTCCGTATGACCAGATGTGGTCATGGGGATTGTAGTCTTAGCTGTCGCACTCTTTACCGACACCGTTTATGTAGCGATATATCATTGCTAAAACGACAGAATTTTGCGTAAATAAATAAAACAAATATAGCCTATAGATATCGTCGCCTTGGAATAAGGTTCAATCTGTATTCTCAGCAGTTTTGAGATAACGGGCTTCAAAGTTTTTGCATTCCATTTGACTTTCATTAAAACCTTTTTGTTTTCTAAAAAGTGTACAAAACTTACAATAACACACTCTATGCTATTTTAAATGTTTTATTTTATGAAAAACACATTTTTAATGAAGCACATATTTTGTCATTTTAAGCTTTCAGTCATTACAATGTTTTTGAAATTCATCTTCACACTGCAAATTAAATGCACTATTATGTTTACAATACATGTATTAATTTAGCAGACATTTCCATCCAACGTATATGAAGCAAAAATCAAGTAGAGTCTACAATGCTATTCTTGATACATTTATACAAAATAATAAAACATTTATATGTGCTGTAATATAGATTAGATTCAGACAAACATGTAAATTCAGTCTAACATTATATTGTTAGAACAAAACCATGCTGTGAGCATTACATCAAATGCTAGATCTAGATCTAGTTTAGAAAAATTTTGAGGCCAAATCAACCCAGGTTATATTAGGATTTACTAGAGGTGACCGAACCAATGGCTTATCCAATGGACACAAAAGTTCTGGGCTTTGACCAAACCTCTTCCACCTTTCATTAACAGCATAAATCCCAACAGATCCATCCTCAAACCCCACATACACGAACAAATGCTCAGACACGGTTAGAGCAGAAATGTTCTTACACAGGTAGAACCTGCCTACAATTTCACCATCGGTCATACATATGACTACCAACATTGGCTTTTCATGAAGATCACAGTAAGCATTCTGACACTCCTGAGAAGAGTAACATACATATACAACATACTGTCCAGAAACTCCTACATACAGCGGCTTCTGTAGAGGTCCAATGGTTCTTAAAGAGCAGAGCTTACTGTTGGAAAGATCCAAGATGTTTATTGTGGATGCAGCAACCGAAAGTATGGCGTATCCTCCATCTGATGACAGTCTGAAGACCTCAGGTTGGCACATCAAAGAGTTTGGCAGCTGGAGTTGATGGCAAACAGTATCTTCTGTTAACCTCCAAGTGTACAAAGCACCTGAAGCTGAAACAACAACCACAAAATCTGGATGGTCAGGCAGAGGATGAAAAGCATTCACATCTGATTCATCAGGACACCAAAAGCGTTTGCAAACATTACCAGACCAAAGACTCATAGCCAGGAGGTCTCCACGGTTCTGACCTAAAAGGAAGGTGCTCTCTGGAGAAATGATGGCATTCTTGAGGTCCGTATGAATGCTACAAACCACCTTTCCACTCAGCAGTTTCCACACCCTAGATGGTCCTTTATCTGACAAAGCAACTCCAGAATAACCCTTAGAAGTTATTAGAATGTTGACTGCACGACTCCCAGCGATCCTGTACATGTTTTCCCCACTGTTGGTGTTCCACACATAGATGTCTCCTGTTGCTATAGTCACCAGATAATCCCCATCTGCAGAGATAGACATGGACTGCACTGAACCGTGATGAAGAAAGTGCTCTTCTACTCTGCCACTAGAGACCACCCACTTCCACACAAGCTCTGAGCCATCTGCAGAATAACAACTTTCTCCGTGCAATCCCACCAGCACTGTTTCTACTCTCCTACCTGATTTTGGTGCCAAGGCTGAAGCGGTGATGAGGTCCATGTTCCAAATAAGAACACTGGCATTTGTGATGGCTGCCAGGTGAGTCGCTCCACATTTCAGAAGTTTATTTGCTTGACAGGTAACAGTGTCCAGACTCGACACACACTGCCCAGTAACACGGTTCCACACTAGCAGAAACGGGCAGTTATCCACCAAAGCAATGATGAAGTGCGAGTCTTCATCCATTATCGCTTGCTTAATTGTTTTACCTTTCGGGGGATTGAATTGGTCAAGGACTTCCATTTGATCAATGTCAATAAATTCTATTTGTTGCTTTTTACAAATCAGGAGAAGGTTCTCCTTTGTGTGGTCTGTGTTCAACACCTTTCCCTTGGTTCTGCAGGTTAAAAGTTTAATCAGAACCGGCTCTGATATAATCTCGAGGTTCCAAACAAACACGTTACCAGCTTCATCTACGCATGTCATTATTCCTTCATCTTTAGAGAGAACCATGTCAATTATTGGCATTTCTTCTGGACAGATGAATGTAGCTAAAACCTTGTTATTGGGCAAGTCAAATATCATCACAGAGCTTTTCTTCTGTCCACAGTAAACGATATTACCATCTTCAGAACATGACACACATGTTATCTCATCAGTGCAGTGCAGTTGGGTATGTTTCTCTCTTTTAACAAATACACTGACAATGTTTTCTCTCTTCCACCACGAAATTAATTTCTCCTCAAACACCAAAGCACCAGCAAGAATGACGTTTTTACCCTTTTCATGGATTCTAACTTCCTGAGGTTGTGTGTCAACATTTACATCCCACAACACAAGTTTACCACAATGGGAAGTTAGAAGAAAAGTACTTCCAGAGCTACGGACACTTGTGAACTGCAGATCAGATGACTGGAGAAGTTTGAAGCCCTCAAATAAGCCTTCACTATAAACCCAAGCAGCACCATTCTCCAATACAACCACCACTGAGCCACCATCAGATCCAGCTGTGTGCGTTACCTGGAAAGCTTCTGACTCCTGCAGTGTATGGTGAGTATAAGGGATTGAAGGAACTGAGGATAAAACCGTATACACCTCGTTTTTTACAATCACACCATCAGATCGGCCTTGATGAACACAGTCCTCCAATGATGGTAAAACACTCAGAAAAGGGAAGAGTTTGGCCTGCAGTACTGTTGGCAGGTCAGCTGGGTTGTCATTCACTAGACAATAAGACGATCGCAAGATGATGTTGAGGAGCTTAAGGTTCCTGTGAGTTTCCAGTTGAGATGCCTTCTCAAGCCATAGGAACAAGTCATCGGACAGCATTGCATGAAACGTCGCCTGGAGGTATTCCTGACATGTCATCTGGTTACCTAGCTCATTGATCCTTCCGCTTTTCAACAGATGGAATGGAAGTTCAAGAAGTTTTCTCCGATTGGCACGTATTTTCTCTGACATACTCATAGGAGTGGACTTCCAGGGTTGACTTGGCGCTTGTCTGTCAATGTAAAAATCTGAAGATGGCGTTTCCGAGTCGTCGTTGACTATCAAACGTTTTGCTGTGCCATTTGCCCAAGAGCCACTGAAATAGCATGCCAGAACATGATGTATGCTCTCACACGTATCTTCTGAACACAGGTACCTCTTGCGTACGATCCAAGGGAAGTGTCCGCTGATCCAGAAAAGGACTTGGGTACCCAAAATGTTCCTCAGCACTAGAAACTCTTCAAGGTCCAAAAGAAGAGTTTCCACCAAAACCTCAGGCACCCTTAACATAAGTGGTATGCAGTCATCTGATGGAAGGAAAGAGGCTAGAACTTCATCATCACAAGAGAGAACATCCGTTAGTTCAGCCGGGCTCAGGCCATACCTGGCTAAGGTAAGATAGCTTAACACTTTGGAGACTATGGTATTGCCGTGCTTCCACTCCAGATGATCAAACATCAACTCAATGTTATTACGGACCCCTTGTACCAGACTGTTCTTTGTTACCTCGAGATCTGACCTCCAGAGGCTTGCCTGTTTGTGAAGAAGATGCACATATAACGGAAGAGGACATTCCTTTAAAGCCTGATTCACATACATCTGTTGGCCTGAAGTGATTTTCCTGTTGCTTGCCTGTAGAAGTGTTGTTAGTAACTGGTTACAGCTTTTACCTTCCACCGGTTGTAACTCGCAGAACAGGGCTGTATCTTGGCAATACGTCTTTAGAGTAGAAATAATGTCCGGCCTGTCTGTGGTGATGGACATGAGAACTTTTACATTTGGAGGTAAAAATTTGGGAAGCCATTTGAAGTCAAGTGGTTCAGCAGTATTTGGTAGTTGGTCAAGTCCGTCTATCATGAGCACTAGAGGATTTCTGAACGAGCTTGTGGTTAGGAGCCTGTTGAAGTTTTCTTTTAGTTGAAGGACATTATTGACAGAATTGCTTGGTTCAATCTGTTGACTAATGTCTTTGAGAAGCTGTCTCAGGGAGCTGCTGATATCTATGAAGTTCACAATGATCACAGGATCCAGGTGCTCTAACCACATAGATGCCTGTAAACAGAAAAGGCCACATTAGCGTCATCGGATATTAACATGAGTAGCATTTCTTATTTGTCAAATTTAAGTTTAAATAGTTTTTGGGAGATACCTGACTTGCACAGTGAGCCAGCAGCACACTTTTGCCTGAGCACTCTCTTCCAGTGAGTACAAAGGGAAATGTTGTGTTTTTCTCCTCTAGGTATGATTTAACATGTTTGACTTCTGGACGGTCAATTCTGTAAAAAGAAGAAAAGATGCAGCGCAAGTCTTTCTGGGCACATTCATCGCCCAGAAAATTAGAAACCATCTTTTCCTTTGAGAAGGCATCATCAATGAGATGTTTAAGATCCACTTGCAGCTGCTCTCTCAGACCAACAGCAAAGTTGAGTCTCATCTCATGTGTGTAACCATCCTGATCACTGCATTCTGTGGTGGTGGTATACACCAGGGCTTTATGAGAAGCAACCAAACTTGGTAGAAAGTGATCTCGTAGTTGGGACAGTCGATCTGACTGGGCTGGATCCTTTGAGGAGAATCCTCTTGCTTTTCTTCGGATGCTTATTTTATGAACATAGCAAAGACATCTTGCTTTATTGTTGTCGGAACGGTCTTCATGTGCATATTGGATGTCATTCTCAAGGGCTGCTGACACAAAAATCGCACAACAGATCATTTTTAGAAGTACATGTATGTAGTAATGAGACAAAGAGTGACACTGACTTACCAGACCGAAAATATTTCTGAGCAGCGTCATGTGTCATCGTGTCCTCTTGGACGCACTGGGTAACGACATCTTGAAGGATCTTTCTCAGCTCACAAAGTATCTCAGAGCAGGTCTTCTCCTCGATTGGATTCTTGGTCTAATGGTGAGAAATTAAGGATGTTAGGTAGATTGAAACTTGCTCTTGTACTCCAATAATGTAAAACAAGTTTCTTGCCAGGATAGTATGAGGTTTAGTGCATCCTGCCGGATTGAGAACCAAACAAAATGAGGGAGGTATGACGTTCTCATCTCTCTGGTAACATCTCTCCAGGATTTCACTCTTGAGATTCATGCTCTGGCAGGCCTGCAGAAGACACTGGAACTCTGAAGCTTCTATCTGCTGAGGCAAACATGCATCTCCATACTGTTCACCAACCAACCCCTGAGATGAAAGAGAAAACATTCACATTTATATTTATATTTATTTACACTCTAAGAAATGCTGGGTTGTTTTCAACCCATGTTTGGGTAAAACCAATCGTTGGGTTATAAATTAATCTATGGTGGGTTGTTCTAACAACCCAACATTTTTTAGGTTGCACTTTCATTCACTTGAGAAACTTTTTGTCCAAGTAATTTATAGTAAATTGAAGTTAAACATTATGTTATCACAATCTTAAAATGCAGGTTTTTTTAAATAAGGACAAAGTAACAGTTTATATTAATTTAAAAATGTCCATATTTTCCCAACCATGTGTGCATGTTCTGAGATTGGAACCTGTGACCTTGGCATTGCTAGTGTGATGTGCTACTAGATAGGGAAAAAACTGAACAAGAAAACAAGAATTTTTACAAACAACAATGTTACCACAAAGAAAGGGCCCAGAGAGTTTCTTCTGCAGTTATCCAACATCTGCATGCGTCTCTGCTGTGAAGGCCAGTTGGTGGGATCTGTCGGTTCATAAGGATCAATAACCTGCAGACAGTCAGCACTGTTAAGAACACAATCTGAACCAAATTGACAGTAAACTGCACTTTAACACAAAGGATAGATTAGAAAAAGACATGAACCTCAGTCAAAATGACTCATCACATCACCACAGCTCAACATGGTTCATAGATTAAAAATACGTATAGCTTTTCAAAAGTAATGGACAATACAGGCCATACTGTCCCGTATTTGGATCAATTCCATAATTAATCATTCATGATGTTTTGATTATCGTGGCGACAGGGGGTCTGTTAAATGCTCACTGCTCCAATAAAAGAGATAAACATAATTTATTCATACGTCTTGATGCCAACACAATAGCTTGTTGCAAAATCATTTGTTCTTGTCAAACAGAAAGAAAAACAACTAAAGATTCTTCTCAGAAAAGAACTTGAACTCTGGAGGAATTAAATTTGTTAAACAGATGATGTGTCGAATGTTTTCTCACCCTGAAGTCAACTCCATATGTGCGTCTGCAGTATTCTCTCAGTTCAGGGAAGGTCTTCCCTCTTAATAACCTCCTCTCAACCACAGATTCTGAAAGATGAATTTACACTTCACTCTTTACAGGCTCACATCCCTTGATAGTTTATGGATCAACACTAATAAGGTTAGAATCAACTACTAGGTCAGCATCAAAATTTGACAGCATTGATAGAAGTCATGCTTCTTGGCTCTCCCCATCAGTTACGTAACGCTGGTTCTCTAGCTCTATTTGTTGGTGGAGTTTCTCTGGAGTTTCAAAGTAAATAAAAAAATCTGGGTGTCATTTTAGAGTCTTTTGTGCTGAACACCGTTAAGACCTCGTTTTTCCATCTCAGAAATATTGCATGCATACGTCCAATGTTGGCTTACTCTGTTGCGGAAGGTTGATTCATTTTGTAGTTTTTTTCCCATATTGATTACTGTAATGCCTTTCTTATTGGAGTTTCCAAATTCTGCATTAACAAATTTCAACATTTGCAAAATTCAGCTGCAAGAATTCTGGCTGGGACTAGGAGTGTTGCTCACATAACTCCTGTTTTGGCTTTGTTGCATTGGCTCCCAATAAGATTCCATCTTGATTTTTAAGTTTTCACGTTAACATATAAGGCACTGGTCTGGCTCCTCAGTATTTGGCCGAGCTTTTAACACTTTTCATCCCAGAGTGGTCTTCCAGTTGTTTCTAAAACACGGTTGCGTTCTAGGGGTGATAGAGCTTTTTCATTATGCCCCCAAATAGTGGAATTTGCTCCCGGTTGACATCAGGGAAGCAAATTTATCAGGTATTTTTAAATCTTGTCTTAAATCGTTTTATTTTAGGCTGGCTTTTAATTTATTTATTATTATGTAATCATGTAACTTTCATGTTGATTTATACAGTATTGTTGTGTTTGCTTGTGTTGTACAGCACTACGAGAAAGCAACTTTTAAAGGTGTTTTATAAAATAAATGTATTATTATTATTATTTTCTTTAATACAGGGGTTTTCAAACTTTATGATGCCAAGGACCACAAAATAAAACGAACCTTTTGTGAGGGACCCCCATTTGAAAATACATAGTTATCTATAATTTTTTGTGTAAAGAAACATTTAAACTTTGTTAGATAAATATGATATTATATACAACATAACAACATACAACTTAAATAGTTGGCTTTCACTTGGAGTGCGAAAAAAAAGAGAAAAACTCTTTAGAAAGATACAAATATAAACAATTCTGGAATCTGTGTAGCAAAAAAGCAGATAAACACTTGAAACAATCATAATGTTCAGTAGACTTTTAAATGTTTGTCCCCCTCGCAACCTTTTGGAGGCCCCCTGGGGGTCCCCGGACCCCAGTTTAAAAACCCCTGCTTTAATACACGTTCGTGTTATCATGCATGATTCATGTGTAATTCCAAAATAAAGCAGTGCTTGTCTTCATTATCTTTTAGCAAAATGCAATAATTTGCTCTACCTTTGAAACCACTTTCCTCAGAGCATATAATGTAAAATCATTAGTTTTAAATATTCCTTTAACCAATGAACTGAAAGACCCAGTGGTGCAGAAAGTGCTGGGAATGTTGGCCATTTAAAGCTTCAATATTTTCACACCACAACACAATGTAACACCACATTTTTTGCTGTTTATCCATTAGAGCAACAAAACAACAACAACAACAACTATACATCCATTAATTTTGTCTGAGCACATGTAACTGTAGGGCTACAAATGGACACGTTTAAATGATATAAACACAAAAAAAAAGAAACGAAAGGTTAATACATACCCTCTGGGTTGGAGCACAAATACACTTTAACACAAGCCATCCGAATTCTCTTCAGAGTGAAAACATCTTATTTACTGCCATGTGGCCACATAAAATGAACATAATGAAACATTTTGTTCTCCTTTAACAATGTGAGAAATCCACAAGTATTACTCAGAGAGTCAGACCGCTGTATGTCCTCGCTCTCATTTCCCCACAGGAAACATGTTTGTTATTTACATGGAATTCTGCGAGAACCGCCCACCCTTTCAAAACTAACAGACTAAAAGCATTACTTGATAAGCAGTTTATTGTCTAACAAAGAATTATTACCATCTGGCCATTGTTATAGGACATCAAAAGCAGCTAAACATACTGTATATAAACCTTTGTGCCGCATCCTATAGATGGGTAGTGTATGTACAACACAGGCAAAATTCTACTTTCACAAAAGGCTGAAGAATAAAGTTTAGAAATTTACACACTCATAGGGTAAAAGAGGGCTTAAAACTTAAAAAAAAAAAATGGGACCAAATGTTGGTTTGAATTTATTGATAAAAGATCCATAAAACAACAACAACGAAACAGAGGAACTTTCCTCAATTTTTTTATTTAACATTTGTACACAATAAATACAAATAATTTTACAGCTAATAATATGCAGAACGAATATTTTTCACCTGTTCTCCGATATTGTCACTGCAGGCAACAGTCAATTGTTGTTTTTCCATCGGTTCTCTAGCAGCTCTGAATGACTTTCAAATTTTAAGAAATGCAAATAAAAACACTTTTAAACAAAACAACTAGATTATGCCGCTAACGCTATTGAAGAAGCTCCAAAGAGGTGAAACTGGCCAAGAAAACTGGGAGCGTCATAAAAAAATCCTAAATTTGCGTTCGTTTTGTAGGCGAGAACAATTTTTGACACGATGGGCTTTAACCTCTAACCATAAACTTCAAAACAAGTTTGATAACATTCAAAAGATCTCAACGAGATCAACAAGAAAATAGGCTGTGATCGAGGAAAATAGAAAACAAAGAGAAGATTTTCCAACATCTTCCGCTCTGATAAAAAAAAGGCTACCGAACAAATGTTTGTTTTTCTACGACATCTCACTCTTACACACTCAAGTTCTTTTCATAATCACCCTGTTCTTGCTTAACAGAACTATGGTACCATTTCACAAAATGGAGCTTTTTTATCTCTTTCCATCGTCTATATTATGGAATAAACATATCTCTTACATAACTGTGTGGGAAAATTATAACCAATCACACGTACAAGATTAATAACACAACCTCGGGCAGCTTGAGCATTGACGAGAGGCAGCTGGGATACTAAGACAAATAAAACCGTATAAAATAAAGGGTCAGTCAAAGCACTGTGAATCCAGAAAAGTGCAGGGACAAGTTAAAAGATATGCACATGGAGAACTTTACAGGTGATAAATCCACGATGAAGTAAATGACACGCATTTCAATTGTACCAATGAAATGCCACAAAAGAAAAACAAAAGAACATAGCTGCCCCCGTACAGAGGAAATGCACTTAGGACACAACAAAAGATTCAAACGAAACGTCTCCATATCAGTCTTTCCATCACATATCAGTCTTTTCTGTGCTTGTCTGAGGGAACCAAACAGGTTCATCCCCATTTAAATACTGCCAAAAAAAGACAAGAAAAAATGTCTTGTGTTGTTCTGGACAGTGGTGATACAATGACAAATGCGTTAGGCTGGAAAAAGCACTTTAACTGATATTTGTATATTCATCTGTATATTTCAATGATTATGTTCCGCCCGATCACACACACACACACACGCACGCACGCACGCACGCACGCACGTCAACACATTTTCGCTCAGAAACGTCACAACATCCTTAAATCGGTCTCCGCGAGTTCTTTTGAGGACTAAATATTAGTAATACGTACAAACACTGGTCTTCATAATGAAAAGCTGAGGAAGGATATAGTTTTGAAGGTTAGTACATTTTTCAGATCAACACGACAAAAGAGAAATATCCCGGCTGGGGGAAGGAGGCAAAAGAGCAGAAAAGAGGAAAGGAACCCGCCTCTCTTCTCTTCTGTCTAGCTCTCGTCTCCGTCCCCTCTTTCCACTTTTCTCCTCCTCTCTTTTCATACAACCGTATGTCCAGTTCCCTTTCTCCTTGAGATGTCCCTTTGATCTCACACATTCCTATGACGACAGTAATGTACTGTGCTGTTACACATGAAAATACGTAAATGGTAAATATTCCCGACCGACCCCTTCTGTATTCTCCCAGCGTTCCTAGTATTGCATGTCCGGCTCTTTGAAAAGCCCGCTGAAGGTATGAATGTGCAAGTCTGCCGAATCAACAAACACCTACAAAATCCTCCTTTCTACTCATCAGTCTATTTGCGTAAATGCTGCTGTCGTTGAGTGGATTTATGAACTTTGTACAAGAATTACGAATACAAGGATTAACGTTTGGCATGAAAGCGCTTTAAGGCACCAAACAGTCTGTGTAGGTGTTTTTAGGAAAAGAGGTGGCGATGCCGTCGAGATGCTGTTCTCCGGCCCTCAGGGAAATAAGGATGCTCATAGGGTGGAATAAAGAAAGCCCCGCCCCTCCGGAGAGCAGTGAGAGGGGTTGGAGGTCAAATGGGGTTGTTCTCCGGCCAGTGGGGCGGAGCTCTACACCAGCGTGATCTCCACCTCTTCAGTTTTCTCCACAGGCTTGCGGGGGTGTTGCTTTGGAGGAGGAGGAGCTGCCCGAACCTACAGACACAGGGATTGTTACTCGATTGCTATTGCCAGAACACAAGGATTTAAATGATGTTTGAACGAGCATCAATAAAAAATGTGCTTGTCATGAAAGTGATGCAAATAGATCTTAACGCTCCTTCATCTTTTATAAGCACAAAAATATTCAATAATATTTCATATTAATCGGATAGTCGATGGCCCAGGAATGTCAGTTGCTAACATTCTTCCAAATATCTTTACTTGTGTTCAACAGAACAAAGAAATTTATACAGGTTTGGAACAACTTGAGGGTGAGTAAATCGTGACAGAATTTTCATTTTTGGGAGAACTATCCCTTTGAGGTACATTATTATATATTTTTAAGTAATATATAATATAGACATTTACACAACGAAAAACCCATTCAAATCATGTAGTCATCTATAGTTCACATACGGGTCTGAGTTTGCCAGGCCCGGATCCCTCTGGAGTGAGTCTCAACGGTTGCGAGAAACCTGGACTCTCTGGACTTAAGGTGGAACTGTGATCTAAACCAAACACAAAAGAGTCTCACATTTATTTTGAACATTCAGACTCGTAGCTGGAGAAAGGTCTCTGTCTGCTATTGAAACACAGATATGATGACAGAAGATGGCGACTCGTGTCTTACTGTGAACAGGTGCTTTCTGCAGCACAGGCAGTTTGTGTTCTCCGTTGACGGACGGCGAGCGGGGCAGGGAGGGGGCGGAGCTTGTCTCCGGGCTCGTGTACGGACTGCATGGAGGCTGATCGTATAACGGTAGAGGAGGAAGAGATGCATGAAGCCTTTGGCACGGTGACACCTGTGAAAAACACAGCGTGTGTTTGTGTTTTCCTTAAACAAGATGGAAGCATTGCATGTGTGGGTTTGTCATAAACCACAAAATCTTCTGGAATTTGGTCGTTTACAATATAGCACGCTATACAAATCATTTTTTAGAAGCTGATCAGGCAGCTTCCCCGCTCCGTCGAAGGGGGGTGGAGTTTAACCGGACACAGATTTGGCACGCCGGCGGATAACACGCTAATTACAGGAAGGAAGAAACCGCGCCTGTACCGGTCACACATACCAGACATCAGACATAACACCGAGTTTCAATGTTTACAAAGCGGAGAGAGCTTGAGTTTTCTTACTTGCGCGTCCGTCAGCCAGTGAGAGTCTCCGTTCTCCGACGCCGTCAGATCCTCCACCAGCACGGACGGAAAGACGCCCACTCGCCCGTTAAACTCGCCCTCCCAAAAGCCGTCGTCCTCCTGGTTGTCTTTGTTGAGGATGCGGATGATGGCGCCCTCGGGGAAGGACAGCTCGTCGTCTGTCTGACCCTCATAGTCGTACATGGCCTTAACAAAACTCACTGAGAGAGAGACGAAGAGAAAACAAGAAGAGAGAGAGAGGTGTTACTGAGTTTCTACAAATAGGTGTGAACAGTTTGAAGACACGAGCCAAGAGAACAAGATAAACGTCCGCATCAACACAAACACAACGCGGTGTTTATTGTATGAGAGACTCACTGCTGGCGTCTCCGTTGAAGCTTCCAGAGGTCAGCTCGGGTTCTGTTGAGTTACTGGAGGTGTGCGACCGCGAGTCCAGAGCGGCGAGAGACTGCAGCATGCTCAGAATGCTGTTGGACGTGGGGATCTGCAGGTATTTCTCCGGAACGTAGCCCACCAGACCGGACTTATTCCGCGCCTGGAAATGCAAGAAAATGTGTCCAAAACATTTCATTAAAGAGTAACCATTACAATGTCCTTAAAATCACATGTCATGCGGTGTGTGATGTCGCTGTGTGTGAATGTGAGCAGTCTGCCAAGTTGTAAACTTATTAGCTTGGGAAAAAGGAGTCGACTCTGAATCATGCGAACGAGTCATCTGTCGTTCTAATTTCAATTCCGGGGCGGATTTGCGTCACTCCGTGTAATGCCCGCCTACGTTCCATTTGCGACTCTGCATGCTGTAGACCAATCACAGCAGACTAGACCATCCGACCAATCAGATCAGAGTAGGCTGACAGAAAGGAGGGGAGTGGACGGATGAATCGCCGAACGAATCATTTGAGAATCAGTCAAGAAGTGAGGTAATAATAACCGCCTATTATTGGAAAATTAAAGTGTTTTTACACAGTGTATGTACGTAAACTTGTTGTTGGACACTTCATAAACCACAGTTGGAATCACAAAATATTCCTAATATAATTTAATAAAATCACGACATATTTACTCTTTAATGATAATGCAACAGGTGAGAACATTTGTATTCGGTGGAGTTCTGTAGGTAAACAGTCTGTGTCTGTTCATGTGTGTTCATGTTCATGCGTGTGTGCTATAAATGCACTATGTAATCGATTTGTGGAAATAAAGAGCAGGCGTTTAAGCCGCATCTGCAGGAGAAAACGTGTGCTTTACCTTCACCCAGTCCTCCATGTCTCCATCTTCTATGACCTCCAACATCTCATGCTCATCGATTGTTAGCTCATCCGGCTGGGAGGCCTGAAAGAGAGAGAGACAACGAGAGAGAGAAAACCTGTATCAATAAATAGTTACATTTTGTTTCAATGTTAGGTAACAAACACTAACCTACCAACATGTGCCTTTCAGCAAACTATTTACTTATGCCTACTGGGCAAACACTACAAAGAAAAAAACATTATGGAGCCGAGGTACTGAGAAAATAAACTCCTGGAGGAAAACATGCTAATCGAAGAATTCTGTTTTTATCGCTTTTTTGTGTAAAGGACCATCGTGTCATTTTAGCGACATCTAGTGGCGAGGTCGTGAATTGCAACCAACCGCTCACTCCACCCCTACGGAGGCTAAGAGAGGATTAAGATGTTGTCACATTTTCGCTTCTTTCCCGAATGAGAACGTATTTACGAAACCCCCAAAAAAGGGGGGCCGTGGCCCACAAGGGGGCCTCGGGATGACTAATAATTTCTAAATGAGACAAAACGAGCATTGAAATGCATTTTCAAACAAGTTTTATGATCTTAGAATGAGCTGTTTCTATCTACATACACCGCGGGTCCACTTGCACGGAATTGGCGATGTTGTTTCTACAGTAGCCCTAAACCAAAAAACTGGAAACTCAAAATTTCTACCCAATAAAATATTTCAGAGCTTGACATTAACTGGAAAAATGTTTATTCAATATAAAAACGGACACATAAGGCTTCATTATGTAAGGTCTTTATACACCTCTGAAAAGACTCAGTTATGTATATTATATTGCATTTCTGTCAAAAGAGCCTCCAAAAAGTCACACACTGGACCTTTAACATGAATGCTGTAAAATAGCTAAATGTATTAGTAGCTTTTAGACATTGAACATATTTTTCGATTACATCTTCTATATCTTCTATTACAGACACACCGAGGAACCTGTACACATCTAAAGAATCACAGACCGGAAAAACAGGACACAATTGGTCTTTGTTTTCAATCAGGTGCCATTCAGTCCATTTGACAAGAATAAATGCCATAAATCTCATTTAAATGCTTTTCAGTATTTTAAATGTAAGAGTGACTAACGTTTCAGAAAGTTTCATGTTTCAAACTAATCATGTGACCAAATCCACGACAACAAGGCGTTTAAAACAACATCATGTTTGTGAAGAAAGACTGACAGGGTTTACATGAAAACATGGCATCTTCTCTTACCTTGTAGGAGTAAAGCACCTTACAGGTGAGCGGATAGTTCCTCAAGGTCCCTGAAGGACTTGAGCTGCTGTCGTCATGCGTTTCCATGTTCTCCTCTAATTCTTCTCCTTCCTCTCGCTCCAAATCCACCGTGGTCTACAGAAACAAATGCCACTTTTACTAGGGTAACAAACTATTTTGCACTCGCTTAAAATGGCACGGCAACTCTGTGTTAATACGAAGGCAAATGATCCACGGGTTGAAAGCGGGCAGGTGTGTGGAAGGCAGGTCATTTCATTGGTCAGGAGGTGATCAGGTGACCACAGTCCCCGTGAGTAAAAACGTGGCAACAGAGCGCAGATCACAGGCACCGGAAACTCACACCCGTGACCATTCAGAGACATAATGCATGTCGAACATAACCGGCTTTTATTGGCTCGAGGGTTGAAAACTGATCCCAAGTCAGCGAAGGTCAGCAGTCATAAGCCACACCCACCGCTGACATAAAACACCACAGACATTAGAGGCTGTGGGAGAACACTGTAAGGTCATTGTTATCTTAAAGCCTGTGGATAATATTTCTATTTTCTGCACTAAATACACATATTTATATTTCAATGCATTTCACCCCAAAATAAAAATTCTGTCATCATTTACTCACCCTCGAGTTCTGTATGTACTTCTATGTTTTGATAAACACAGAGAAAGATGTTCTTAGCCACCATTGACTACCATAGTAGGAAAAATGGTGACCCAGAACTGTTTGCTTTCCAACATTCTTCAAAATATCATCTTTTGTGTTCAACGGATGAAAGAAATGTTTAAAGCTATTTTCCTACTATTCTGGGAGAACTATCCCTTTAACTTTTCTTATATTTCCTTCTCTCTCTTTCTCGCTCTATCTCATCTGCCATTTATGCCTTTTGGTAGATGATTTAAAACTATATATTGTGTACTATCAAACCCCTGTCTCTTTCTCTTCATCTTTGTCGGTCGCTCTCTGTCTGTCCGTCTCTCTCTCTGTCTGTGCCAAACCTATCCGACTATCTTTCTTCTGCAGAACACAAAAGAAGATATTCTGAAGAATGTTGATAACCAAACAGCATTGAACCCCGCTGACATCTATTGTATGAACACAAAATATCTTCTATTGTGTTACGCAGAAGAAAGCCCCACAATTTCTTAGGAGTGTGTAAATGAGATACTCACTGAAAGAGAGAGGTCGTGGGTGGTGAGGGTGGGCAGCGATGCCCAGCGCTCATTCTCTAACTCCTCCATCACCTGATTCATGGCGCTCTTTAACCACGTGTCCACTGAGACGCCCACCTGCCGCAGAAGATCCAGACGAGCTTCAGCCTTCAGCTTCACCGTCTGAGAGAGAGAGAGAGTGTGAGTGAGTGAGTGAGTGAGTGAGTGAGTGAGTGAGTGAGTGAGTGAGTGAGTGAGAGAGTGTGAGTGAGTGAGTGAGTGAGTGAGTGAGTGAGTGAGAGATAGAGAGAGTGTGAGTGAGTGAGTGAGTGAGTGAGTGAGTGAGTGAGTGAGTGAGTGAGTGAGTGAGTGAGTGAGTGAGTGAGTGAGTGAGTGAGTGAGTGAGTGAGTGAGTGAGTGAGTGAGTGAGTGAGTGAGTGAGTGAGTGAGTGAGTGAGTGAGTGAGTGAGTGAGTGAGTGAGTGAGTGAGTGAGTGAGTGAGTGAGTGAGTGAGTGAGTGAGTGAGTGAGTGAGTGAGTGAGTGAGTGAGTGAGTGAGTGAGTGAGTGAGTGAGTGAGTGAGTGAGTGAGTGAGTGAGTGAGTGAGTGAGTGAGTGAGTGAGTGAGTGAGTGAGTGAGTGAGTGAGTGAGTGAGTGAGTGAGTGAGTGAGTGAGTGAGTGAGTGAGTGAGTGAGTGAGTGAGTGAGTGAGTGAGTGAGTGAGTGAGTGAGTGAGTGAGTGAGTGAGTGAGTGAGTGAGTGAGTGAGTGAGTGAGTGAGTGAGTGAGTGAGTGAGTGAGTGAGTGAGTGAGTGAGTGAGTGAGTGAGTGAGTGAGTGAGTGAGTGAGTGAGTGAGTGAGTGAGTGAGTGAGTGAGT
>NC_079901.1:24017325-24027219 GCF_024868665.1 Triplophysa rosa | reverse complement strand
GAGAGAGAGACAGTTAGAGAGAGAGAGTGAGAGTGAGAGAGTGAGAGAGAGTTAGAGAGAGAGAGTGAGAGTGAGAGAGAGACAGTTAGAGAGAGAGAGAGTGTGAGAGTGAGAGAGAGAGTGAGAGAGTGAGAGAGAGAGAGAGAGAGAGAGAGAGTGAGAGTGAGAGAGTGAGAGAGAGACAGTTAGAGAGAGAGAGAGAGAGTGAGAGAGAGAGAGAGAGACAGTTAGAGAGAGAGAGAGGTCAACAACACACAAAACATGAATCTGTATAAAATAAAGGGGATGATATCATAAATGTTTTATTTTTGTTTTCAAAACTACAAGAAAGAAATATGTTTTAAAGGCACTGATAAATTATACTTAAAATGAAAACTAGCCATTATTCACACAATTATTTAATCGCTGGAAAACAAGGTTATTTTCAAATAAGGAAATATTATGATAAACAATGAAAGTATTTTCATGTCATGATGCAAAATATAATAACGTCCTTAAAGCTGAAGAATGTCATTTCTGTGCCACTATTTGCTACTGGCTAACGGAACTTAATGTAAAAGTGATAATGATTTGTATAACGAGTTTACTCTGGAGGTTAAACCGGCATAAAGCATTAAAAAAACATTTTAGCTTAAAAACCGTCTTCATTTTCATTATGGAAAATATCTATATTTCTTTTGACTTTGTGTGAAAGTCATTGAAAGTTATGTTCAGAGAGAGAGAGAATAATGGATCTCTCTCATCTTCAGAGCTCGACACACATGCAGGAGAGCTTTCTCCATCACTTTCCTCATTAACAAACCATCAGTGTGATCTCAGAGGAGCGTACAGGTGTCCACACATAACCAACACTTCAGCAATTCTCATTGTTTACACAGATGCAAATCAACATTCTGAAGACTCATCGATTTCCAACAAACCGCTTCGCTTTGTAAACCAAAACATCATTTTTTGAGCAATTCTAAAGGGAAGGAAACAATTAAAGACCAATTATAATTGTTATATCTGTTGACTAACTCAAACTATTTAAAGTTGAAGATTTTCGGTAGTTTCGAACCAAACTTCACGTTCCATTGCTTTTTCTGTCTGTTGTTTTGCTCTCGTTTTCCCATCAGTTCTTAATGGGGCTGTTAAATATTTAATGATCTGTAACAACTAATGGTGAATTCAGGCAATGTGGCTGCAGGAGATTCAAGTTCAAAAAAGAAAGATAGTGCTTTATAACGCCATCAGGATCTGCTTTATTTAGTTTATTAATTTTAGTGTCATAATGTCATTCATAACTGCCCAGAGCATCATTTCCACAGAAATACAAATACTGCTATTTCATAACCTACATATTGTTTCAAACCTGTATGTTCACCGGAACTTAAGATATATTCTCCTTTTTCATACAATGAAAGCATATGGTGGCTGGTCGAGTAGAAACAATACGATAATAATGATATATTTAAGATATGCAGACAACAAATAAATAAAGCGGAGAACTTAAAATACAGCGCATTTGTATTTACACTGTGCTTGCATTTAGTCCACATTGTATGAACAGCTTGAATGTTTTTCTAATAACTCTGAACTCATAAGGCAGAAAGTCTTAAATGTTTGAATCAGCATGAGGGGAAGTAAATGATAACAAATATAATATATAAGCTTTGATGGAGGTCACGGGCAGGGCCAGAAGAGGGCGCTGTGGCTGCTGAAAGTAATGGGTGCGAGGAGGACATGTATTGATCAAGAAAAAGAGTCTGACAGCCTGACTCTGACCTGATCGATACAGAGATGTTTGGAACAAAACTACTTTGTGCCTCTCTTTTTATACTCCGATACATTTCTTTACACAAAATCCTTTTTTTTGGCAAGCATTTTTTACTCAACGTATTTACCAGAAAGCATAAGTCAACATGAAACATTCGCATCATATTTTCACTTTGATTATGTGATTGATTTTGAGGTGAACCGACGTTCAAAAAAGATCACGCATTATAAATATTAATAAAAACGATGAAAATGAAAGATATTGATATAAATGAATCATGAGCAATAAGACTAAGAACATGCACTATGTATCCGTCAATTTTGATGTAATGTTGTTGTTTTGCAGGTAAAGCCGCACGCACGCACGCACGCACACACACACACACACCTCTGCTTTACGGATTTTCTCTTTGGCTTCCTCTATTCGGAATTCCAGCTCATTCCGGCTCTGTTCTGTGGTCGGAGTCCCGAGCGTCTCGCACTCCTCAAGAGTCTGTCGATAAAAAAGGAAGGACTGTAAGACAGCTCAATTAATTTGACTCATTAAGCAAATAATCTACAAAAATATCACCAGAACACATTTACTGCTCATCTAACAATTAAACAGAACACAAGATCAGTATTTCTTACTGATTCTCATTTGTGAATCATAATCAGAACCACGACTTTCTCGAAAATTCATGACACGTGTAAATAACATTTTCTGGGTATGTTTCAATGCAAAAATCACCAAGGCCTTTTTTTGACACATTTATATAACAACAAATGAGACACTTGCCCAAAAAGTGAATATTACTGTACCAGAGTTAATGAGAACCAAATGAGAAAACTGATGGATGCAAAGCAAACAACTCAAAAGTGAAATGTCTGCATTACAGTCTGTGGGAACCTGCTCAACTGTCATGAAAACAACGCAAACACAAACTGTTCACTTTTTTTCATTATTATTTTGAGGTGAACTGTAATCTGCAGAGATGTCAGATTTATTTAATGATAGTGAGATTTATTATGATAACAGTGTATGTATTTGTTTTTCATTAGCGTTTGGGTGTCAACAGTACCTGTAATGAATGTTTGTAACATTGTGCGATTCATCAGCATACCCATAATACTGTTTAAGTGTGCGTGTTATTTTGAAGTCGTGATCGTGATGTCATCTGAACGTGTATGACGTGACGCCTCTCACCCGTTTGTAATGGATGACGTTTTTGTGTTCGCGGGCCACCCGCGTGGCCCATTTCCTCGCCTCTTTGTTGAGACTGTGTTCTTCGGTGGTGCCCGTCTCCGACTCCAGCTGCCGACTCTGAAACACACAGAGGAATGGTTACCACGGCAACACACACCTGCATGAATCGCAGGTCAAAGATCAGACCCGCCAGTCTGAACTCATTACATTTACAATTAAAAATCCAGAACAAATGCAGAGAGCTTAGACCGTTTTAACCTCTCTTATATAAAGACGGAACCACATTATTTAATCAGTTTGAATTGAAACGAATGAACTCGCTCGGATTATTACGTCAGTCTTGAAGACACAATGCTGTACAATTCTTTAACCGAAGATAACGATTTTTTAGGTTTTACTATAGTAAAAATGAATTACAAAATGAGATTTTAAATCATGTTTTTTATCATGTTATAACGTTTTTATTGTATTTTATTGTGTTAGTTATTATGGCTTAAATCAAAACAAACCAACTGCAGTTTGATTGATATTAATTGGAATGCACAATAAAAAAACATGATTAAAATGTTTTTTTTTTTTTGAGTCATCTCATTTTGGAACCAAACTCTTCAAATGTAGTAAGCATGTTTGGCAGATTGATTACTATTTGTAATACAGTAGTTTTAATGCAAATACCATGGTGAAACTACGGTTATTATGGTGAGACCATAGTAAATGTGCGATTACTATGATTTTACTACAAATTAAAACAAAAAGCATGGCTACTATAGTTAAACAATGGTTAATTTTCAGGCTACACTGTCATCCTTCAGCAAGTATAACAATGTAAGAAAATGAATGATGCAACCTGCACACGTGCGGACGTGCGTGTTTATTTGTCACGAGTCTGACGGCACGTCAATACAAACTCAATTCAAGCACTTTAACAGAGGAATCGCTACTCAACGCTGCCACATCAATCTGATGTCAACATCAGCTGACAGATGCTTCACACAAACTCTCCTGTTGAGCCGTGCTCTCGACTTCCTGTTTTCCCTCTCCGTGTGCGCCCTTAGGCCGACGTGCAGTGCATGCTGGGAAGCCCGAGTCTGCTGGCAAAAACACATGACAGTGTGCGGGCCTCCATCTGTTTGTGAAGCGCTCATTGAAGGCCTAATCAATCCCATGTGTCTCTGCTGCAGACTCACGGTGAGATGCATTCTGGGAGATGGACGGTTGGAAAATCTGAAAGCGTTCAAACCGGATGCTCTATAAAACACTCCGCAGGGAGAAAACCACTGTCACGTGAATGAGCCGGCGTCGGCACGCATGCACACGACACGGAGATGATAATATCACACGAGACCGAGGCATGATGGGACATGAGGATCAGCTGACGGCGTGTACCTGCGCCAGAGTCATTCTCATCACACTGACGGCCGACGGCTCAATGTCCACCAACCGCTGGACGGAACCGAGAGTCTGAGCCAGAGAGCAGCAGAGACGAGACGTACACACACACACACACACACACACACACACACACACACACACACGCCACACACACGCCACACACACGTGCAGGTTAGAAGTGTTAGAAGACTGGAAAATGAGAGAGGAAAATGAGTTAGAAACAGTAAAGCAGTCAGAGAGAGATGTTTAGAAACAGCTACCAACCACTGAAGTGCTCTAAAATGAGACTACAGGATAGAACAAAAGTGAATAAAAGAAAGAAAGAAAGAGACGAGAGATTATGAACGCTTCAGCCATAAAACCATACTGTTATTTACCGTTTTCATTCGACACTCATTTATTAGTATAGTTTATTTTATGTTAATAATTGAAATAATTTAGTATAACACTATTAAAGAGAATAGTTCACACAAAAATGTCTACAAGACACAAGTCATGTCATCATATCTTATTTTAGTGCTCTTGTGGTTTTGTTTTGGTGTCTTATTTCACTAAATCAGTTTAAAATATAGTTTTCTCATACGTATCGTTTAGCATTACGAGCAGTGTTGGGTAAGTTACTCTCAAAAAGTAATTAATTACTAGTTACTAATTACATATTCAATAGTGTAATTAGATTACTGTACGAATGACTCTCTCCAAAAAGTATTTAGTTACTTATTACTAATTACTTTCTATATCCTACATCAACCTTGATTAGTTAAGTGATTCAAGGATAGACATGAAAGCGCTCTTTTAATTCATTCACATAAATAATATAAAACTACATAAAGTACTCTTATTAACTGACCAAAGTATTACAAATGTGAGAATTATACATTAAAGCACAGATTTTAAAGTTAGACTTTGAATTTTGAACTATTACACACACATACAGTATATTACACAAAGTATTTAGTTTAATTACATCAAAAGTAACTGTAATTAAATTACAGAAAAACAGAGTAATCCCTTACTTTACTTTTTCAAGGGGAAAGTAATTAAATTACAGTAACTAATTACTTAGTAACTAGTTACATCCAACACTGATTACGAGATAGTTAAAGTGATAGTTCACCCAAAAATGAAAATTCTGTCATCATTCACTCAGCCTCATGTCATTTCATACCTGTATAAATGTTCTGTTTGCTCTGATGAACACGGAGAAAGATATTTGGAAGAATGTTAGCAATTTTCTATTCTGTGACATCGTTGACTGTCATAGTAGGAAGAATTCAATGGTAGTCAAAGGTGCCCCAGAACTGTTTGTGTTCCTAAATTCTTCAAAGCATCTCACTTTGTGTTCAACAGAACAAAAAGATGCAATATTCTTTTCCTACTATGGTAGTAGATGAAGTCACAGAACTGAAAATGGCTAACATTCTTACAAATATCTTTCTTTGCGTTTCACAGAACAAAGAAATGTATATAGGTTTGAGTGAGTAAATGATGACAGAATTTTCATTTTTAAGTGAACTTGCCCTTATACAATACACTTGAATCTTTTGGATTACTTTATACATAGAAAGTGACAAGATGTGTTTATAAAAAACTTGAAAGTCATAAGCCTCAGGGATGTCATGTCATTTTGGGTGAACTAACCCTTTAAGAAAGTGAGCTAAATAATTGAATAAATAGAAATAAAAAATCAACTAAATCATCACATTTGAGCAGAATTGTGGCACAACATCAAAAAAACATTCACAAAATTGGCTAAGCATACGACAGAAGAGCGTTTAAAGAACACAGGATGTTTTTTACATCAACACAGGAACAAGAAATTCTGTTCCCAGAGCCTCTCAGATGCGTCGTGCTAAAAATAGGTGAAGATGAAATTAGTGAGGGAATTTTTTTTGGCACTCTTGTGACGTATGCGTCGCTGACGCCGTTAACAACGAATAACGTTTCAACACGATTTAAAAAACAGACAGAAAATCGGAGGGGAAAAAAGCTCTGACACACTAAATAACAAAACAAAACCAATAAATATGATGTTTAGAAACGATGAAAACCAGACGTGATTTTTCTGCCATGAGACAATTCTGTTCATTCTAAAGACACTGCATTTTTGTTATTGTACAGCATGGCGAAAAAAAGAGAACCTGCCGTCGGGCTCAGTCTCATACACGTGTGCCTCTGCCATTATAGAAACTGAAGCTGGGCTTTTTAAACACATGTGTGATTCTCACCATATCGCTCTCACAGGGCTGGAACTGAAAGTCTTGTGATTTGTGAAACACGGGGTTCTCCTGCAGAAACAACTGCTGGTTGAAGTCCTGCATAACCTGGAGAGAAAAACACATCACATCACATCTAAAGATAAAGTAAGAGGTGCACATAACATCTATACTGTATATACACGCACAATACCTCACGTGAGTGGTATGTAAAATCAAGAGCATGCAGACAGATGTGTTTGTCAGCACATTCAAGACATGAAGTGTGTGTGTGTCTATAGGGATTTCTTCACAGGGGAGCTGATAATGAGGAACTGGCAGAGGGAATCTATTTCTGGGAATGGAGAGAGAGAGAGAGAGAGAGAGAGAGACTCACCCGGCTGGACTTCTCCAGGAGGAACTGGAAGGTGTTGTGGATGGCTTGAAATGCTTCCAATTCAGTACGACAAAAGGATATGAGATAGTCCTTCACATGGTCGTACACGTTTCCCTCCAGACCCTAAAGACACACAGATCACAGATTTTATTTATGCTAAATAGATGAGACGCGTGTGCTCAGGTCACGGCATTATTGACAGATAGTACTGTACTAGTGCATTGTGGGATAGCGTGGCGCATTTTCAGCCGGATGTAGGAAAGAGAAAGCATGAGATGTTTTCTTCGTAGACCTGCAATGAACAGACGGCTGTGCCGTTTTCTCGTACGGATCACAGCAGCTGCTGAGAAAGATCAGCCAGTTCAGATTCCAGAGCCACGGAATCTGTTTTTTTGCAAAAACAAAAACCCCTGCCCTCTCTCTCTTCCTCCGTGTTCTGCTGTACTGGGAAGGAATGCATTCTGGAAACAGGCTTTGATTTGTGTGACTGTTTGCTGTGGGAGGACTGGAAATGCCACAGAGGCCTGACAGCGCACACGGGAGTCTGGATTGAGCCGGACTGGGAGTGGACACACGGTGCCGCCGGGTTACGGCAGGTGCCAGCGCTCTCCGGATACACAGACTCAGAATGAGAGCGGGAGAGAAAGACTGACTCATTACATGCATGCGTCGTTTTGATAGGGTCCCGAGTACCTCCACCCACCAGACTGAGATTCAGCAACGTTGTGTGTGCGCGCGAGCCGTGAACGGAGCTGAAAAGGGGTGCGGGGTTCATATAAGACCGGCACACTGTGGAATGATTTGTCTTTCAAAGGTGCGAGAGATCTTACACGCACGCACGCACGCACATTAAAAATATTCCCAAATGTGGCTCCATGCATGAAAAAGGATCATTCATGTGTCCGGGGGTTATAAGAACACCCGGATGGACAAGAAAACGTTGTGCTCTCTCTCTCTCGCCTTCTCTCTCGCACACATGCACGCACGCACGCACACACACACACACACACACACACATGCACAGGCTTTGGTTGACTATCCCCGTGGGGACAGTCCATAGGCGTAATGTTTTTATACTGTACAAACTGTATATTCTATCCCCTATCCCTAACCCTAAAGATCATAGAACACTTTTTGCATTTTTAGATTTGTAAAAGCTTTTTTGCTCATGAGGACCTCAATTTTGGTCCCCACGGTGACACGAGTCCCAATGTGTTGGTGTGTATTCAGGTTTAGGTCCCCACCGGGATATACAAACATGAACACACACACACACACACGCACACACACACACACACACAAAACGAAACCAACAACACCATCAGCTGAACAAACATGTTGGCTGTATAATAAATACCTCACTTTACACTCAAATGCCTCACACAGGGATTTAATGAACCTCAAAACACACACACAACACAGACGCACAAACATTGTCCACAATGTTTTTCCAAGAATTAATATAACCTTGTGATGCACATTACTGCTGTCTGTTAGTTATACATAGAAGCTGTTGTCATGGAAGGAATACTTGACCCAAAAATTAAAATTGTGTCATCATTTAAATTTCCTTTCATATATTCTTTTAATACATTTATACATTTCAGAGAAAGATATTTGGAAGAATGCTCGTTATCAAACAGTTCTTGGCCTACCATAGTAGGAAAAATGACAATGGTACTTTTCTACATTTTTCAAAATATCTTCTTTTGTGTTCAACAGAACAAAGAAATGTATAAAGACATTTTTCCTACTATGGTAGTTAAAGGTCTGTTTGGTTACAATCATTCTTCCAAATATCTTTCTCTGTTCATCAGAAGAAGAAAAAAACTGTTTGGAACAACTCGAGGGTGAGTAAACGCAGTCATTTGCTTCATTTTTGGGTGAACTGTTCCTTTAAGGTATTTCTATACATGTGGGAAAAAAAACACACGCCAGACTAAACTTGCTATATACTGCAAACAGTTTATGCACACTTTACTTTTATGAATCTGGCAGATGCTTTTTTCCAAAAAAAACTAAAAGTGCATTAAAGCTACAAATCCTATACTTATCTTTATATGTTTATGTTTATCATAAATAATGTCTTAAAGAAAGTGACAAAGTGATATGTAGATCACAGATCAAAGAGTTTTGAAGAACACAAGGTGGGTTCTTGGGTGAATATTCCGTTAAGGAATATTGTCAACTTTCTATAAAAAGCCAAAGCAGAAGAATGACACAATAGTGTTTTTATAGAGCTGCTTCACACACAAAACAGGACTGAAGGCTCATAACACACACAAACACACGTCTAAGAAGCACATGATGTTCTCACCTCGACCCATAAACACTCACACACATGCATGCACACACACACAAACAAATCACTGGAGAAAACCCATCTGCCAATAAACTTTCAAGATTCATGTTTGCAAAGCAGGGGGCGCTAAAGAGCAGCTGCCAGTGACACAGACCACTGATGGAATCTGAAAGTATGACAGAGGTTATCATCAATTACTATCATTACATTAGATCTGCTATTTTGACCATAACCAAGGTACTGCTAAGCCAAAAGGAAATAGAGGGTCTGTAGCGGGGGCTGACATTCGGCAGCTGGTGGGCCTAAAGCACTGACCCTCCACCTATCAATAATTCAATCCAGATTCTCTCGCCCTGAGCATTTATATTTCATTCATATGAATTCATTCATAGCCCATCAGGCAGATGAGTGGAACAGAGAATATGCCCTTCAATAACAACACGAAGAGAATCTGTTTGTTTGAGTGCAGTGAGAGAACAGCAGCTCGGACACGTATGAGACCTGGTCAACTGGGGGAGAGAGAGAGAGAGAGAGAGTGAGTGAGTGAGAGAGACAGAGAGAGAGAGTGAGAGAGAGAGAGAGAGAGAGAGAGAGAGAGAGAGAGAGAGAGAGAGAGAGAGAGAGAGAGAGAGAGAGAGAGAGAGAGAGAGAGAGAGAGAGAGAGAGA
>NC_079901.1:23997470-24012618 GCF_024868665.1 Triplophysa rosa | reverse complement strand
AGAGAGAGAGAGAGAGAGAGAGAGAGAGAGAGAGAGAGATGTGATGCGATGTGACCCTGAGAAAATGAGGAAGAATAAACCAAATACCAGACATGTTTCTCACAAACAAACACAAACTTATGTCTAGCTTTACCTAAAACATACAACAACAAAAGCCTTGAAATCCATAATATTCCATTACAGTCATTTTTCACATCGCAAAAGAAACAATAAAACTATTTTCTTAAAGAAACAGGAGAGCATTTACTCAAGCATTTACAAGTCGCTGACATTTCTTCTCTGTAACAGAGCTATTTCCTGTGATGATATCTACACAGGAAGTACAAAGTTTCAGTGACATCACCGTCTGACCCAATGTCCATGATTCATATCAACAGACGTGACTCATGTAAATAGCACAGAGTCCAATGTCCAAACAGAATACACCCAAAAGAAAACACTTAATTTTTCTTTACTTTTAATCTTAATTTAAATGGTTGTTTTTATAATGGGAGTTTTTTTTTCATATTTAATAAACGGACATTTATTAAGGTTTAATGTAAAATATAAACTCATCCACTGCAAACCATGTAACAGAGCATTTACTTTAGTAAGCCCTAGTAAAGTGCAGTATACCATGGTACAGTGTTGTAAATACAATAGTGTAATATAATCACTACACTAAATTTAGTCAAGTTTCAAAAACACTATGACGTCTAGAATTTGAGAAGTTTACTGTAGTAAATACTACAGTATTTTTTTGTGTGTAGGTATACCGATAGTTCACGAATCTCAAACTAAAAATCTACAAAGAATACTTTGAAAACATCCACATAACATTGCATTAATGTTCACATTTATAATAAATAAAATAAATAAATATTTTAAATGTTGGATAAATAAATCCCTTTGAACAAATAATAGTACTAACTTAGCTATGATGAGTTAAGATCAGTTTAAGTGTTTGTTGTCTTCTTGTGAAACTCACCTTGATGCAGTTCACCAGGTCGGTCTGATAGTAGCGGTCGTGATGTGCGTTGGCCGCCGCCAGCGTGAGCAGATATTCGTTCCTCGCGTGTGTCGCTTTTGAGTTACAATCGCTTCTCTTGGCTTTCAACTGAACACACACAAACAAATCAGTCTGGAACATCAGTTTGTGTTGTCAAGATTAGCAGATCCGGTTTTACAGCCAAAGAGAATGTGATGTTTACCTTCACACTGGCCTTCTGTAAACTAATCCTGGACTGGAAGAGGCCGAGCTTTGACCTGTGAGAATATAAATCACACTCATATCAGAGCCGTACGGAGCGAATCGATTCAATCTACATCCAAACCCCGGTTCAGCTGAGGAGGGAAACATTATAAATCGATAAATCGGAGTGAATCGATCCTGCAACCTGAGAAGGAACGGAAGAAGATTTGTAAAGCTCACGGGACGTGAAGAGAAGACTAAGAATAAAGCACGCTAAGGGGCGATTCACACTGCGTGTCAAAAAACCGCGAGCCGCACCACTTTCTCTAGTCAAATGACTAGAATGCGCGGCACTCTGTGAAGTTGAACTATTTCCATCTCGATGCGGTGCCGACGTGCCTAGAAAGATGTGCGCACCGCGTCACGCCCTATTTGCGCGCGCCTGCCGCGTGTCTACATTTAAAATAACCAATTTGCACGCGCAAAAGATGCAAAATGTGAATCGCCCGTAACACTTTCTAAGATGTTGAAGGCCTGCGTAAGCATCCGTACGACTTGAAAACAAGTCTGATTTGTATGTGTCAGACATGATCATAAACAAATCTTTTTATTGCAGGGTTCAGACAAACTAGATGAAGTATGTAGTTGTGCACTTGCCGGCACAGTAACCGGAGTTAGATTTCCGCTTGGGAGTCCCATTCGTCTCAACTTTGCGTGAAATTAGAAACATAAAGAGCCGTAACTTCTCGCTGAGAATAACTAACAAACTCATTCCGCTTTACTGCCAGACATACTAAGCAGGGCAACGTCGATAGGCAAATCAATAGAAGTAATTCTGTGTGAGCTCAAGACACATAGACTCGTCTTTCTCATCACTGTCTAATCCTGTCCAGACAGAAGATTTCCAATTGTCGTGCGGATACAAACGGCCAATGACGACGAGAGAGATGCTTGAACAGAATGGGGTGTTCCCTGCAGGGGGCTTGTGCATCCGCCAGCGAGATGCGTATTTAATGAAGGCATCTGGACGGATGACACTGCCAGGGCTGCGGACACGGAGTTCGCGATGCCGCCCCTCGATCTGGGAGACAAATGCTACAGCTTTTCACACCAACTGAATGAGGGATACGGATGCCAACTAGTCGGTTCTGTCTTTTCCTCGTCCTCGTGTCATTCCAAACCTGTATGACTTTCTTTCTTCTGCAGAGCACCAAAGAAGATATTTTGAAGAATGTCGGTGACCGAACAACACTGAACTCCATTGACTTCCATCGTATGAACTCAAAACCACTGAGATGTTTCTCGAAATATCTTCTTTTGTGTTCCACTGAAGGGTGGTCCAGTAGTCATCCAACAGCCCACCCTTCACATTCGTGGTTGTTTTTGAACTGGTTTATGGTGACGTAACGCAGTCCCAGAATGGTGCTTACTTGGACTCGATGTCAGCCTTCTCTCGCACGGCCTGGGCCATCTGCTCCAACTCAAAGTATTTCTTTTTGGACTTGGCCAGATCTTTCACCGAGTCCTGGAGTTCCGCCTGGATTCGGACCAGCTGCTCAATGCACTGCGGGCGGAGAGGACAAAGAAAGGACCGGTTAGTAACAGAGCAGGACACAGGAGAACACGCATTCGTACGGAGAGCTCCATGTACCTTCTTCAGCTGCTGCTCTTTGTAGAAACGAACGGTTTTGGCCGGCTCTGAAATCTCGTTCTTGTAGTTCTCGCAGACGCTGAGGCGCGATTGGGTCACCTGCACGGTGCCCTCCAGATACGCTCTCCACACTCCATACACATTCCTACGGCAGAAGAAACCGTTTCTTTAGGGTTTATAAGGCTTTTGTAACCGTGAACATGATACATCTCTGATAAAAAACATGATGACTGCTCTCATGCGTGTTTAAAACCACTTGATGTGATTCCTTCAGATTAGAACGAGTAATTCTGTACTCAAGGCAAAGGTTGGGCTCACATGGTCAGTTGTGATCATTTAGTGATGGCGGATAAAGATCATCTTTCACACGTTCAAGATGCATAAGGGGTACCACTTAAGTATGAGGAAAACTGTATTTTTGGAGCATGTTTACACAATTTTCAGTGGTTGTTTTGTGTTAGTGATGTGGTTTATTATCACAGACAAGCCGTCATTGTGTACAGTCACAGAGCGAGTTATGGCTGGCAGGTTGGTGTGCCCGGAGGACAAATGTCAGTCATAAAACATCAAAAGATTCTCCGTGATCTCGTTCTAAACTTGTCGAGGAGGATCATGAGTGAAATCACCTGTAGTCGGTTCTCTGGTCGTCTGGTTTGATACCGGGCCAATCCCTCTTCAAATACTGACTCGCCAACTTCTGCAGGGCCTGAAAAACATTAAGACCGAAAACTGTGTCAGAAACCAGACTGCATTCCTCGTCTTATGCTGCTTCACAATTGACATTCTGTCCTAATAGTGCATGTCAAGAAATAGCCAGATGGTACTGATATTTTTCAAATCATGTATCGCACAAAACCCCTTGCGAAACAAAGAAGTTGATGCTTATGGTTCTCATGTGTGCATTTACTCTATACACACTTCAGGTTCCTAGTATAAGTATGCAAACAAAGCTTTATAGTCTTCTCCTGTTTTGTGTATTTATGAAAATAACCAAAGCAAAACAAAACAAAACCAATTCCACTTGCACATAAACACAAGATCAGTGATGCACACATACACATTAGGTAATACAAATGTGTTTAGTGACACATACACACAATTATTAACACACACGCATTTAGAGACACACACACATACACATTCAGTAAGATACACACACATTAGGTAACACACACACGCGTTTAGTGACACACACATCAACATACACATTTAGTGGCACACACACACACACAATAATCCGGCGACAAATGCACACTTCCAGTGACACACGCACGCACGCACACACACACGCACACACACACACACACACACACACACACGCACGCACGCTGTTGGCATGAAGAAAGGATTGTGAAGGATGAAATTGTAAGGTCTCTGTTAAAAATAACAGTTCCACATCTAGACACACAGCAGACTTACTTCCTAACTGTTAATTAAAGTAAAAACGTTTTTTAAAGTAAAACGGTTGTTTCAAACCGAAAATGTCTTCTTTCGCGTTCCATGAATGAAGCCACACAGGATTGGAACACCATACGGGTGAGGAACCGGTGAGAGAACTGTCATTTTCGGGTGAATTACTCCTTTAAAAACTCACATCCGTCTACCACCGTAGCGTAAACCAAAGCGAGAAAGTGATCAGCCAATGACTTTCGGTTCAGGCCGTCCACACCTGCACGATTCCCACAAAGCAAACAACAGCTCAAAGGCGCTCGCTGTGAGCACAGAGCATCTACAGTGTGTGTGCGGATGAAAGCAGCAGGGAATGAGACAGAAGAATGAGGTCGTTCTTCTCAACGGTGCGGAGTTACAGACACGGGCCTGTTTCAGCTGACCTGACGTCTTCCTCTGCATCATTCACTCCACGTGGATTCTAATAAACACCACTTACACACACACAATTACACGAAGATAAAAATTTAATTAAATAAAATATCGATGCCCTGTAGACCAAAGTATCTTAAAGGGTTGTTAACTTTTGGAAACACACAGAGTAGCGGCCAAAGGTCCACAAGGCAAAAAAAAGCGTGTCAGGGAATATGGGTTTAATTTTATTATACAAAAATGCATAGAAAAACAAAAGCAGTTTTATTCATTATTTATTCTCCTCCTCTGTTCCCTCCATCTTAATGAGAGTCTGCACGTTTGTGTTGTGTCTACTGAAGCGCAGAAGTTAATTCAAGACTTCCTCAGTCAATCTCAGGTAATTACAGGCAACCACACCATCTCATCACCATAAACACCTGGTGGAGGGGTTGTCATGACAACTGGAGCGATCTTCCTGTGAGGTCAAGAGAGATAACATGGACCCGTTTCGAACACATGTTCTGATAATATATTATTCAAGAAGCAGGAGCGGTGCTTTCCCAAGCAAACAGAACTCGTGAATACTTTGGGAACTGCGTTAAAAAGACCATTATTGGGCATAGGTGTGGTAGCAAAAAGCAAACAGGAAGCCCCCTCCGCTACACACACACACTCACTTCCTGTTCGCTCGTGGGAGCAGGCAGAGGCTGGTGTGGTCGGCCCAACAGCAGGATATCCGCCGCAGACAAAACAGAGCGAGAGAATAAAAAAGTGTGAAAGAACGAGAGAGAACGTCTCTTTCCTGCACTACTCAAGTCTCGGTGCTAAAATAACCAGTGAAACCAGTGAGTCAGTTCAGCGGCTACACTGCGAGACAAAACACTGCAGACAAGTCTTCAAATATAAAAATAAGATTTGAAACTGCACAAAACATGCAGGAAATAAATAGTAGATCTACTTGATTGACAAGACAAGAACCTCAACAAACCGAAACAGCATCTTGACATCTTAAGTTTCAATTTGAAGCTATTTAAAGGGACAGTTCACCCAAATATGAAAATTTTGTCATTTATTTGTAAACCTGTATGTGACTCTGTCTTCAGTGGAACACCAAAGAAGATATTTTGAGAAATTTCTCAGTGGTTTTGGGTTCTTGTGTTGGAAGTCTATGTTTTTTGGTTAGCAACATTCTTCAAAATATCTTCTTATGTAAATATCGTGTTATGCAGAAGAAAGTCATACAGGTTTGGAATGACATGAGGGTGAATAAATGATGAAGAATTGTATTTTTGTTTAAGAGACACTTATGCACCACAGCACACGGTTAAAAGCGGTTGCGTTTGGTAAAGAAAGTATTTTTCTACTCTTGATATTTGAAGTTAAGGTTTTGTTCAAATGTATAAACCTCACGTATTAAACTTTGATGTGTCACACACGGTTGCTGCAGCCGTGAAGGATATCACAAGTCATACAGCTAGAGGAGGTGTGCTTTTCCATGTCTAAAATTTTCATTTTCAACCCGCTAAAATGGACAAAAATGAGAAAAACCAGAGTACAACAAGAGCTTTTAACAACTTAGAAATTGCCAAGCAACCACCCAGAGCACCCACATCAACATTATTCTATTTATAAGATTTCTCAACATTAAATTCGGTCAAATTAAACTAACGTGATTTGGGCGTCTCACAGTGCACTAGGAAGACAGAGGGCTTTAAAGAATGTAGGGTGAACTGTTGAACAGGGGAAAAACCCAGATGACCGTTAGAATAATGGAAAGAGAGACTCGAGGTGTTTACAAGGAAAATCGCACGAGCAAAGAGCAAAAAAGTGACATCACAAAGACAGGAAAGCGAAACTTAAAAATCACAAAACAAGCTAAATAAACAGACGAGACCCCTGGGCCGAGACATGTGTTCCTCCGGAGGGTCCGCCGTGTTCTGTGTTTGTGTAGCACGCTTTGGCATGACGTTTGAGGCTTCGTTCCGCACAGGCTGTTCTTTGTGCGTTCCTCTATTGTACGGTCAGTTTCCAGAACCGGCCCGACCTGGCCTGTCCCCTCTCCGGGGACAATAGGGGTATTGAGTGGGCATTGAACTGCCTTTGAGCTCTGATAAAGCACCGTTTGCCCTCTTTGCTTTTCCGCCAACGGACAGGTCTGCCCTTCTATCTTTTAGTGAAGTAAGAGTTCATTCAACGAGGGACGGCGTGCCCTCATTCTCCACGCTTCTGGACTGAGAGGTGAGGGGGCTTTCGGTGGGTTCTGGCCTGGCACTGCCCGACAGACGGAGCGGAGTACGGCTTGGCACATGGAGGAACATGATTAATGTGCCGTGTGAAGTTTGACTGACTCTAAACGACTGAACGGACCTCTGGGACTGTATGAAGAAAACTTCGTTCATTTTTAACGGCCAACGGTCTATTGTTGAGCTTTTTAACGTTTTCTAAGGCACTGGGAACCGGTCCAAAAGTCTATGGCCTTTATGCTGTAACAAGAACAGAAATGACAAAAATCACAAGAGCAAACAGATATGACTTAAAATAAATATCACAAAAAATATGAGTCACATTCAAATAAATGGGTAACAAAAAATAGGAAACTGTATTTTAAGGACCATATAGGTCCTTTTGGCATTATGACATTTCCAAAATCCTCATTGCCATAATGCGTCTGGTCTTTATTTTACTCTTATATTAACAGTAAAGCATTACAGCAAATAATAGGCCTACTGTTTCTTTTACATTACAGTAATAAGAATAAGACAGAAATCAGTTTTTATTTAACCTATGGCAGTTCATTAATCGCATGCAGACTTAAAGACATAATATATATCGGTGCACTGTGCACATTCATTTTGTATTTTTAAACACAAACACATTATATATTTAAGAAAACTATCAAATATATAAATAAATAAATGTTAACAAATACATACAATTGAAATGATACATAACTATTCATATATACATGCAAATATTTCCTAAATATTTACATGTATGTGTTTGTGATTATAAATGCAAAATAAATATGAACCGTGCACAGACATGTTATTGTGTAAACACAAACTTTTATTCTGGATGTGATTAATCATTGAACAGCCCTAATTTAACCTAATGTCACAATGCAAACGTTTATGGTCCTAAAATATAGGCTTTACTCTAAAACAGGCCTTTGGTTTGGGACACAAGCATGCACAAAACATCACCTCAACAAACTAAAGTTAAGGGAGAAAAAAGAAAAACAAGAATTCATCCAGTTTTAGACTTCGATGACATTTTGAGGATGTGATAACATCAACACAAAGTTCAACCTCCGTGTTTTAGGTTCATCGAGCTCCATCACAGGTTTCGTTACCTTAGAAGTGAAATGGTTTCATTTCTGTAAAACTAAAACTGCGAGGAAAAGCACGTAGTTGAGAGCAGAAATAATTCTACGCTGTAAAATTATAACTGTACTGTGTAGTGCTGGGTACATGGGTAGACTAAAGTAATATACAGTACAATATAAATAAATAATCGAATTCACTTGATTATGATATGTTACTGTGATGTAAAATCGCTCAGTTATGTAACATTTTGGTGCAGGTTGAGCGCAAAGAAATGAGACCGTTGACATGAACAGACGTGAAGTGACCGTGTTTCCGGTCAATGTTTTGAACAAGACAATTCCCATGTGTTCAGATTCACTTCAAAGCACTTCTAATGGGCTGCAGTCTGACATCTCATGCACTACATATGCTTTGTGTTGGACTGAAAGGAACATGCTTAGGGTAAGACGGTCATTTGCGCCCCGGGCTTCTTGCCTGCCATATGTTGAGAGTTCCTCTCATATTCCTCATGAAAGGAAACACAGGGCGAGCTATTTTCTCCTGCTTTCACTTCGAGATGAAAAGAGAGACAGGTCTGAGGTCTCTCCAATGACAGTCTAGACTGCGAGGTATCTTTCTGAATTAGTTTAAATGAACATTTGTCAAAAATGATGTAAACGGTACAGGAGAAAGACAAAATATATACAACCACATTCTATTAAGAAAATGTGCTTTGCATGTTAAACCATGACAGCACTTCGATTCCGTGTGCAGTTGCCAGGGCATTTATAGCTATGTGGTTGCTAAGGAGTTGCTAGGGTGTTCCGCTTGAAGTTTAAAACCCTCATGCGTCTTAAAACCGATCAAGGGCCTGATGTATAGATGGGTTCAGCGGCAACGACATAAACAAACGTTACGTGGCCCAAACTTAACTTCCAGTAGACCTCTGCAAAGAATCAGTAACTGTGGAGTAGGTACGTATAATTTCATTCAATACAATTAAAATACAATAACATATTAACATAAATGAATACTAAGTTATTAATAAATAATAATAACATAAATTGTTGTTATTATAACCAAACAGAAGTTTACTTCGGGCCAGGCACGTACGTCTGATGAAACCCTCTGTAAAGGCATTGAAATGTGGTAAACCATTAGACAATTTTCAAAACAGACATTGGGATTTATCACAAATAAACTTGTGGACACCATCCATACGCACACAACAACCTGTCTGGTTTTAGATAAATGAACAATACAAGAAAGGGAACTATTAATAACATACTAGTAAGGGTTAACAAAACAAAAACCCCCAAAAAGCTCAAATAAAAGAGGGGAAGGAGCAAGAATTCAGATAAATGACTTTAAGCAAACACACCAAAAAAGTATAGACTAAGTAGTATAGATTAAATAAAATGAAAAATATTTAGGTATGGAATTCGAGTTCAATTTTTTATTTAAGACAACTTAGGCAACCTAAATGAATAAAACTAGAGTTAATGTCTATAAATACATAATACAAACACCTATACAACCTAAAACGTATCGAACCTTAAGTGCACAAAAAACACAACCTTCTGAGCATTTTTTAATCAAAAAAAGGTCTGATGAAGTGCACGTGCGCTCGACACGTCACACGTTTTGTGAAAGTCAATGAGATTTTTGGAGCTTTGGTGTGCCGACATTGTATACATTTTTCATTTGATTTGTTTTCGTTGAGCACCCTTTTCAAGTTGATGTGCGTGCTTTCGCTATTAAACAAAACCGCAAACAAGACTAAAATAACAGGTGCACAAGGCCTGAAGATGGAGTCTAGATGAAGGGTTCAGAAAACAGACACAGGGGGTGGTGTCGAAGCCTAATTCATCTCCTCTATATACCACTCACACGCCCCCATCTGACGGCCAGGGTCTGGACACAGTGCAACACTGACCAAGCATTTGGCCCCCCCTTCACCCTGCGACCTCTGACCTGTCGGCCCACATTTTTAATGACCCCTCCGAGAGATCCAGACCACAGACACGTCCTCCTGCAAAGCGCTGGCACACGCACAAAAATATGACTGGATTACTGGTAGGGATTGGAGTTTCGTTTCCATTTGGCGAGACCCTGTACAATCTCTCAAAATCTCAAAATTACCACTCGCTAACTGAACACTGGTAACGTTTGCCAGACCACACACGTCTAACATTATCTGAAGCCTCCAGCGAGCTCCCACACGTCGGCCTGTTGGAAGCGATCCGTCCTCGGGGCCAGCGTGCCACATTATCAGGATTTTAATGGAGACGTGGTGCATTAAAACACTATTAACGTGTGCCAGCCGCCGCTCACAAAGGAGTATGAGAATTGATCCTGGCTATTTTATGCTTTTTGTCACTCTGATTAATACAGTAGAGATGATCGGATGAGGTGAATGTGTGCTGCGTGGATGAACATTCCTATGGAGGGAGAGATGGATGACGAGGACGGGAACGCATGGGAAATGTGCGGATATAGACTTCTGGCCTTGGGATGACCTGACGCAAGCCCCTCCTCGCCACAAAAAAACAAATCAAAAACAAAACAACGTGCACCATCGCTGACCCCCCGACCCTGACCCCTAACCCCTCACCTTGGCCGGCATCACTATGGCAACAACCTCTTTCCGCCCATTGTGGAAACCTTTTCTTGACATCACCTTTCCACCAATGGCCGCTACCCACAAAAAATATTGAAAAAGCTTTCGCATCGTCTAAAATGTACAGATGAGGCTGCATGCTTGACTCATCTCTGTACCTGAGAGACTGTCTGGCTCCACTGGGTTTATTGTTTTTACAAGCTATTAAACACTATAAAAACATCCATACATTTTATCAGTATCAAGGTGACAATGCATGCAAACAAACAGAATAAGATCGTACAATTTTGCAATTTATTTGCACTTTACAAAAGCTCAATCTCTCTTATACTGAGACTTAAACTTCTCCTCTGGTTCCATCAGTCCCACCCTGAACTGTGATTGATGGTCTCATCAGGAGGAGACAGGCCTCACAAGGCTTGGGATTGACCCCAAATGATGACATCATCTCTTCTTGAGCCTCTTGCATGAGTTCGGCAACAACATCAGTCCTGTTCTTATTTCTGAAAGTAAGCCCGACTGAAACTCACTTTATTTTCCTCTTTTTCCACAATGCTGCCGTGCACAAAAACATGTAAAAGCTAAAAATGTACTGGACAAACGTTCTTAACAAACCCAGATATACGACTGAGGGAAAATATTATTTTAAACATGTAAAACGTGAGTACCTGATACAGAAATAGGTGTCCTGAGAAATCACATCGAGTCTGTGACACCCTGAGACCCTTGACAGCTATCTCTAAAAGAAATTGGTCAAAACACCTTGAACAACTTAATTATACTTTTTTCAAGGAAAACAAAGAGACCACCATTCACAGAACGTCTATGAAAAGTACTGTAGCATTAGTTTAACACAAACACGAAATCCACTCCAGTCAAAACAGAGATCATCACATACATCAATCTTTAAGGCAAAACAAAAAAAAAGAATGACAAAATTACAAGAATGTGACCCAGATATCAACACCTGACTCCCAGATGAAAATGCATGACAGGTTCACTTCCATTTCAACTCAACCTGAAATATTGCAGTCGCTCAAATAAAACACAAAAAAATCAAATGTGCAATAATAAAATGAATCCAAAGATTTCTTACTAACACACTAATGGCATTTATCTGTCCAATCAAATCATATTTAATCCAGTTGTTCATCAGCATGTGGATGTGTGGGGAGGGGTGGTTTGGTCTACAAAGAAGCGATTGATTTGCTCTGGACAGGTGGCCGAGCCGACCAGTGGCGGCTGCCGCTCTCTCCAAGTGCCCGCCCACAATACCGCTAAAGACGATTATGCAAATACAAGACCTTTCCCGGAGACTTTCCCAGGAAGGGGAGAGCGAGACGGAGGGGGAGCGGAGGAACGCGTGTGCGCTGGGGGGGTCTGCACTGCGGACGTCGGGCCGATTGTGTCTCGCCTGGTGAGATGGATGAAAAAGGCTGTTTGAGAAATTTGTGAATCTGCAGATGGTTTACAGCAGTTCCCAAAGACATGAGCCGAAAGAGAGAGAGTTATTGACGCCACGATTACAGCTGACAGCCCCCTGTCACAATACGACTGAGAATATCGAGAGTGAAGAGAAAAATGTAAAAGCTTTAATTACAGACAAACGCATCCGCGGGGATATGAGGGATTATGGGAAAGGACAGAGAGAGCGAGAACACGTAGAGAGACTGATTGAAAAAGAGATGGAAAGAATACAGCATTAAAAGGCCAACTGACCTGCCTAACAAGACGGCATCATTTCAAGGCATTACATCTTGAGCGCTACTTCAAGTTCAACAGCTGATAATGCCATAACAACACATCATTTTCTGCCAAATGCTAAGAGAACACATCGCGCTTTAAACATGCCAATATCAAACTTGCCATGAGCCCTAGCAGAATAAAAGCACGGATCAAGATTACATGTCATTTAGTCGTTCATGATAGTGAAGGTTTAAGAACAATGCAGTTTCAATGATTCCAGTATAGAGATTTTACACTAAGCACTTGATTTGTTTGTTTGCACATTGTTTGCAAAAATGTCACTGTTTTCTGTTGCTTTTAAAATGTACAATAGCCTGCCAAGCTTAAATTAAAGCTTTCATTTGGAAATGTGTCTCTTGTTACTCTGGTGTACTATAATTACTAAAACTCGAACTCAAACTAAGATATATAAAAACTAGGGCTGTCAAACGATTAATCGCGATTAATCGCATCCAGAATAACATTTTTCTTTACATAATATATGTCTGTGTACTGTGCATATTAATTTTGTATTCATTAACACAAAAACATAAACATACACGTATATATATTTAGATGTATTTATTTATATTTACCAATAATTGAAATTATTAATAAACATTTATAATAATATGTCGCGATTAATCGTTTGACAGCCCTAATAAAAATGAAATAGAAATGTGTTCACTTCACATGATAAAAACTCAACTAAATCTAATAGTGAAACTAACTAAAACTAAACAGAAACATGTAGAAAATGTGAAAACGATATTAAAATAAAAACAAATTGAAAAATGCAGAACTAAAATAACTCCGATTCAAACCTGCGACACTAGACGGTGTTCACTAACAGAGCATGACACTTCTCTATTGACAAAGCAATGGATCACCGACCGTAATATCTAATGTCATCTGATGCACGCATGCCTAGCCATGCTCATTGCTGCTCGCTTGCCCGCTCGCTCTCTCTTTCCTTTCTATCATGCTGTTTGCATGTTTAGTTTGTCTCGATTGAGTGACTTTATAATTCCCAGTTGCTCTTTTCGTCCTGTTTACGAATTTCTGTTTGGATGTGCTTGCAAACTCGAAAGGAATGTTTGTTCGCGGGATCTACCTCAGATTTGTGTGACGGGACAAGGTTAGTAAGTCACGTGACCTACATTATATAGCGTGTGGTTTGTTCATTTTTATTATGTCCATTAGTTTAAGAGGCTGTGCTAACTTTTGTATTTATGTTTATTAGTTAGAAGTGGCGTAACCGCGCAGTGTTTTGTTTACCTTTTTTTCTCTAGATTAGTGTTTGGGTTGAGTCATTTTATTACTTTCTTTGCTTTGGCACGGCTCGTTTGTCCTTCACTTTTTCTATTGTATTCTTTCTATTACAAGATTATTGTGTACATATTTTGTGAATATCTGTCTGTCTTTCTCTCGGATTTATTTTTATTAATATTGTAAATCTAGAGCAACTGGTGTTAACTTTAAGTGGTGACAAAATTCACTAAAATCAAGTCGATGCTTATGCCGTGACTCTGCCTGTTTATTTCACATGCACACAGCTCATCTCACAAATTAAGTTACAAACTCATTTTAACACACAACCATTGAGTCTTTCTTTTCTTTTAAATATTTATTGATGTTACTCTTCCTTTTATCCCGGACGCAAAGAGAAAGAGGGGACGTAACACACGTACACATGTAATCTTGTAGTTTATCTCAATATTTTCACAAGGTTTAAGGGCGAATAATCCTCATAAAAAAATATTTGTGGTTTGTTCACACCATCAGTGTTTGCCACTGACATCAGTATTACTAACAGGCCCTGTTCACATCGAAGCGGCTAGAAAGCAGCCTGTATGAATGAATAACTGTCCGGACAAACAGCATACAAAACATGGGTCACATCCAGACCAGAAAACTGATGAAAGGACCTTCAAAAAATGAAAGAGTGTAAAGCAATCAGGCCAAATGTCGCCAAATAACATTTATTAGTCTGTTGAAATGCCTCATCTAATCCTAAAAGACATTTAAAGACTCATAGTGTCATAACGTCACAATCAGCCGGAAGTGCCCTTTATCACACACATTACGGACAAAGTTATAAGACTTCAGCTGACACACGAAGCTGATATGACAGAGGACGAAAGTCTCATTTGCCAATGGCTGCAGACATCACAATGTCGACCCGGTATCGTGATTCCCCCCGCCCAAAGTATACTCTGTGCATCGCCTACATGATGTCATTTTCGTCATCATGATGTCATACATCTCGAGCTGATATACCCCCTGCCTCCGAGGTCATCGTCCATTGCGACAACATCCGATGCCAACATGGTAGACATCACCCAACCTTAGTATGAAGAGACACAACACAAGATTTTGACTGTGCAAAACACCACCATGCTGCTAGGGCGGTTGCCAAGGGCCTATGCTGTTGCTACGGTGTTCTGGAAGTGAGTTGCCAGGTGGCTGCTTATGATTTAAGTCGTCATTCAGGTCTGTAGCGCAAACACTGCAGGATAATGTCAAATAGGGATGCAACAACACAGCTCACCCACGGTTCAATACGAACCTCGGTTTTTCACCCACGGTTCTCGGTTCGGTTCTGATGGCTTGGCACTGATCCGGGTGTACGTGTCCCACCCACTACTCTCTGGATGGGTTAAATGCAGAGGTCACATTTCGGGGATGGGTCACCATATCTGACAAATAGGTCACTTTCACTGAACCGTGGAGGTCGTACCGAACGCATCCCTACAGAGACAGAGACAGAGAGAGAGAGAGAGAGAGAGAGAGAGAGAGAGAGAGAGAGAGAGAGAGAGAGAGAGAGAGAGAGAGAGAGAGAGAGAGAGAGAGAGAGAGAGAGAGAGAGAGAG
>NC_079901.1:23915920-23994561 GCF_024868665.1 Triplophysa rosa | reverse complement strand
GGAGAGAGAGAGAGAGAGAGAGAGAGAGAGAGAGAGAGAGAGAGAGAGAGAGAGAGAGAGAGAGAGAGAGAGAGAGAGAGAGAGAGAGAGAGAGAGAGAGCGAGAGAGACAGTTTCTATTAGGTAGTGCACTATCCACAGATACGCTCTAGTGGGGAGAATATCCATTTATTTCTCCCAAATAAGGTACAAGGTTGAATGCTCCGACCCAGAGTAAATCTGCAAGAACAAATTTATCATTAAAAAACCTTTAGTTTTCAGCTACAGACAAATAGGACGAGCAATGGAAGCAGAGGATTTGGCACGCTGCTGTATGAACCCGGGGGCCTGATGTATAAACATTGCATATGTACAAAATGGGCATTGAAATGTGTGTACGCAATTCTACACGCACAAATCAGGATTTATACAAATAAACTTTCACAGAGTCTTAGACAACAAACAGGTATGTTTGGTTAAAACGCAAAGAGTCACTGCCGCGTGGATGTCTCCGTCTCCCGTCACTGAGCAGTGATGCTGGACGCCTCATCGAGTCAATCCGAGCACCGAGCGCACACAGGATAGACCGACTCAAAGCCACGCCCCCCGCTTGCCCCCTCCGCTTTAAAAACAAGAGTTCCTCTGTTCGCCCGGGCCGGGCTGTAAAACAATGTTTATTTGTGTGGACAGCTGCACAGCGCGGCGAGCTCATCTGCAGGCCGCGAGTAGGTCGGCGTGCCAAGTCCGATAAAGAATAAAAGACTGGAGCGCGTTTGAGAAACGCCTCACGGACCGGATGGGATGCCTCTCATCTACGTTTACTCGCAGCTGTTTTTTTATTGATAAAGCGAGGTTTTTATTGCACGCCAGGGTGAGCGGTATCCTAGCTAAACAAACGGGCATAATGGAACCTGTCATGAGATGTTTTGACCGAGTGTGACTGACATGGTCACCATGGCAACCTGAGATGGAGCCGTTTTGCAGAGATCGCTGAGCTCCGCCCCCTTCACCTGGCATCTGCTGGTGTTGACTGCAAGCGTTCAGCACAACAAACTAGTAACAAAAAGTAGCTATTCATGTTAGATACGAGGGAATATCATTGGTATTATGCTTTAAGAAGGATTTCTTTTTAATGGGCCTGATGGATTATGGGAAGTAAATTCAGTATTTAGATCCACACTAAACATTCACCATTGATGCATACAATACACGGTTACATGATCGACAAAAACACCATAACAGTCTGTGTGCACAATCATTAACCAGCCAAAAATCATTCGTGATAAGGAGACGCTCAGTTATGAAATACAGTTATAAAGGGTTACATCATACACTGAGTGTTAAGCAAGTGTTTCTAATCTTGTCAAACAAACGCTCGGGGTCAAAGTTCAAAGTTCCATATGAAATTACATACTTTAATACTCTCTAGCTGATCTGTTCTTTGCATATTTGTACGACGGCCAAGGAAAATGGTTTCGTAATAAAGAGACTTCTAAAAAAATCTCAATTTAATTGCATCCTAAATCCTTCAAACTGTTTGTCACAAATGCCCAAATACTCAGATGGGCTTCCATGTGTCATACATTTGGTGTGTGTTTTTATTAAGACCATGTGGCGGTTGTGTTTATAGCTTTATTATGCGTGTCATTCGCTGGGACTCTCACACACACACACACGCACGCACGCACGCACGCGCGCACGCACACGCACACACACACAAAGAAATCCATATTCGCTTTTAATCCAGTGGGTTTATAATCTGTGCCATATAATCTCTTTTTTCGCTGCAGTGTTTGCATGCCATTGGTCAGACATCATCCCTTCATGTCTTTCCAGCTCATTTCAGCAGTGCTGGTGAGGTGGAGGGAGAACCAACCGTGACTGCTGACTATCAGATGAGCATTTGTACATTCAAGTGTGCGAAGTTTTATCATCACAGCCAAATTATAAACCCACAAACACACCAACATGTGTCTTTCGTTATCATCTGGGTTCTTCTCAATTTCCTGGGGCGCAGTGGTCAAATATATGGTCTGGTAACCGAAAGATCAGGTAAACAAGAACCACAATCTACAAGGGCTGCAACAACTAATCGATAAAATCGATAATAATCGATAATGAAATTCGTTGTCAACGAATTTCATTATCGATTAGTTGGTCTGTGACGTCACTTGCGAGCTGCGCAGTTATAAATCAAGCGCGTCTTCCCTTTTAAAATGACCGTTTTAGTTGTGTCTCTCCGTGCAGCATGAGCTGCGCAGTTTTAAACTCACACTTGTCTCTCCGTGCAGCGCGAGATGCGCAGTTTTAAAGTCACACTTGTCTCTCCGTGCAGTGTGAGGTAGGCTACGCAGTTTTAAAGTCCGACGTGTCTCTCCGTGCGGCACATATTGCGCCGTTTTAAAGTCAGAAATGTGTCTCTCGGTGCATGCGTCTCTCCGTGCAGCGCGAGGTGCGCAGTTTTAAAGTCTGGTGTGTCTCTCCGTGCAGCACATGTTGCGCAGTTTTAAAGTCAGACGTGTCTCTCGGTGCATGCGTCTCTCCGTGCAGCGCGAGGTGCGCAGTTTTAAAGTCTGGTGTGTCTCTCCGTGCAGCACATGTTGCGCAGTTTTAAAGTCAGACGTGTCTCTCGGTGCATGCGTCTCTCCGTGCAGCGCGAGGTGCGCAGTTTTAAAGTCCGATGTGTTTTGCATCTCTTCAAGCTGCGCAGTTTTAAAGTTTAAAAGGGAGAGGTGTTTTAAATGACAAAATTAAAGATTATATGAGTAAAACCCAATTTGTGGCGTTTGCACTTTGTAAAGTACATAATAGGCTAAATACCTTGATTTGGTGGTTTATTTAGTTCAGAGGTGGGTAACGAAGTACATTTACTTGAGTACTGTACTTAAGTACAAATACTCAAAAAGTGTACTTAAGTATTACTTTTTCTGTTTACTTTTTACTGTACTTCACTACATTTGAATGACAAATATCTCACTTTTCATGGCACAAAAAAAATATTTCCTTGGCCGACCCTCCCCTCGCTCCCACGTTTGGGAGAGACTATTGTCAGTTGCTTCTAATATGACACACCTGAATCAACTCACCAGGTGTGTTAATTATGGAGACATTCACAACATTTTGGGAGAAGGCTAATGAGTTCAGTTGTGTATACTTTTCCCATATCCGATTAACTTATTATAAGCAAAAGACGTAATTACATTTTTATCCGATTAATCGAAAAAAAAGAATCATCAAACTAATCGATTATCAAAATAATCGTTAGTTGCAGCAGGTTATATTTCGGATTAAAGGTTTGTTTGAATCAATAACTTTAAATTGTGAACTTTGACATCAACGAACATGCAAACGCTTGCAAAAACAGGCAAGACACAAATTCACATCGAAAAAGGGACCAGAGTCATATCTAGGCATGTGAATATCATTTTCTCCTTCCTACCAAGCCAATGACCCAACAACAACGGCAACCGCGTGGGTGACATACTAAAAACACTCATCCTAAAACCCACATCAATGCCCTGGCAACCCTGACACATCAAGTTTAAATCTATTTTCATTGATATCTCTGAATTCATTGAAATTTCAGAATAATGCACAGATCAATAAGACCATGAGAATCTGCTTATTCTTAATGTACTACTTATAAGACCATGAGAATCCAGAAAGCACACTATAGTCTAACATTACAAGTGAAATCAACATTTCAACTAAATGGAACTGAACTGATATTGTATGGGTTGACCAGCTAGGAAGCACAAATCCATGACACCCCCCCAACAAAAAACTCCAACAACCCAATGCAACTTTTGTGTTGACTAGATGTGTTAAACATGTCTACAGGCATGTCAATAACATGACGCAAGCAAGCAAGCCTGTAATTGTGTGCACTGTGCAGTGACGTGCGCTCAGCTTTACTTGGCACCAACATACACATTCCAACACTCAAAGGCAACTTAAGTTTCAACCATTTGTCGTTCTGGCCAAATGTTTGCTTTGCTGCTCCGGCTTCACAGTAATTACATGAATTCAATCATCTGTTAAAAAGTTTTCCTTCTTAAAAGTCATTGGCTCATTGATGCAGTCACTCCCTCATCCCTACGGCACCGTTATTAAACATTTTCTCAAAGCTAAGATGATCAACACAGAAATAAAAAGAGAAAATGTTTTCCAGTGTTCCTATTATAGCAATAAACTAAAACGGCATGGATTTTCTGCAGTTTTGATGGTTCCCTGAAGAGGAATGAATGCTTGAAACAGAAATCAATAACCATCTCAACAGGGCCATAATCTGCAATTTACACTTCAGTGAAAAGATGTAAAACACACACACACACAATAACAACATCATCATCATCATGACCATTATCACACACAAACACGCATCATAATCTCACCTGTGCGTAATCTCTCTCCAGTGTGGCCTTTTTCTGACTGTACGATCTGCAAACAGACACAAGAATATACAGATCAGGAACAAGGAAAAAAGGATAATTTTCAATTCAATTCAATTTTATTTATATGGTGCTTTTCACAATGTGCATTGTTCCAAAGCAGCTTTACGGGAGAAAAACAGAAAAACACAGAAAATGTAAAACACAGCACAGTGCATGGTGTTTATAGAACAAGCAAGATCATTCTAGTAAATTATATCTAATAATATCTAATAAATGCAGTCTCCCGGTGAGCAAGCCAGCCAACAATGCCCTGCGGCGAGGAACCCAAACTCCAATGATAAATAAATGCCAGATCTCCTCTGACGTGTCACAGCTGCACTCAGTTACTTTGATTAAAAGTTACTGAGTAAATCTTTATGAAAAATAGGGAGAGTTTATTAGTTGTGATTTAGGAAGTTTCATTTGTTGAAACTGTTTGGATCATATTTCATATTTGGATGAACTGCCCCTTTAAGATATTTAATGCAATGATTCTCAAACTGGGGGCCCCAAGACAGATCCAGGGGGGCCACAGTATTTCTGGCGTTTCATGAAATATAGAAATTTATCCTAGATTTTATACAATCAAACATCGGAAAAATAAGACCACCAACCAAAATAATTGATGTTCCAGCATTGTATTTCTGAAAATGTTTTTGGTTTATTTAAAATTCTAAATTTAAGATAAAAAGTCTTTATTTGGGGGGGGCCACAAAGCGATGCACTCTACACAACACGGGCCGTACAACGAAAAAGTTCGGGAACCACCGATTCAATGCGTTCACACATTTATTCTGTTAGCAGACAAGATACAAATAAGGAATGTCACAATTAACTCACAGAAGCTTAAGAGTACAAAAGTAGAAAAACAAGGAGAGATTATCTAAAGACACGGTTTCTTTAAAGGAAAAACCCATCATATCAGTGAAACTTGTGCACTGGCATCATGATGAAAGTTTTCATCCCTCCGGGAAGAAACGCATCTTTACATATGGCGGTGAGGGTTTGTAACATCGTCTCTGGTGTGACTGGTTTGGTTTGCAAGCCAGAGGGCAGCAGGCGTTCAGACGGTTTGGGAATCCCTCTCTCTCTCACTCTCTCTCTTTCACTGTTTATGGATTGTGTTACAAATAAATGGAGTCTGAGTCAAACAGATCAAAGACAGCAAAGTTACTGTTTTGTTTTTCTCTCTCTGCTGACTGGAACTCTCTCCGCTTCCCATAATCCAGCGCAGGACCTTCTGTTTTCAATTTATCTCGCTCTGCATGTGCCTGAAAGTGTCATGTAATGCAGAAGGAACGTTACAGAGTTCTCCATCAATTCCCACCATATGTAAGCGTGGACTCCATGACACCGCTCTTATGCAAGACAGGAATTTCCGCAGCCTCTCCACGCAGAAATACTCCCAAATATGCAGGAACCACACAAGCCCTTTGCGGTCCAGAGCCAGCGTCTTATCAAAACACAGCCGGCTGCTGACATACTAGAGCCACAGTTCACGAGGAAAGAGGTTTCGTGTGGTATGTCACACGCTTGCTCATCATTTTTCGCTTACAGAAGCTCTATTGAGCACTAAACACAGGTAAAGAGTTTCATCAGAGGTCACGGCTGACCAAAAATGCTGTAGACGTCCCTCTGTCTGACGCAAAAATCCACTGAAACTGGGCTTTCACATAATGTATGTACTATTCAAAGTGTATTATACATTTAATTTACATGAAAAAAAGAAGATGAGGGTTTTGTGACAATTCTCTGCTGATTTCTGTAGTTGATGCTAGGCCCGTCACAATTATGAACTAATCGTCTCATCGCAATTATTTTAGATAACCGCAATTATTGTAAATCCTTATTAAACAAGGGTGATCTTCATCATTTGAGTTGTATCAGATTTGAGTTTTATTAAAATGATTCCAGATTTGCTGCATCTTCACAGCAAGACGACATCATCCTCATATCTCAGTTTTTTCTGTTAAGACATTCTTTTCTGATAAGGTCACTCTATAGGAAATGTAACATGTTATTTACAGAATTTTCACCTTTCTTAATGTCTCTATATTTCATTCATTGAATAAATTAATTGTAATTAATCGTTATAATTGTCAAAGCCTCCAGACAATTAATCGCCATAATCGCAATTATTTAATAGACAATTAATCGCCAATTCCAAATTTCTTTATCGTGACAGCCCTAGTTGATGCATTATGGTAAACTGTTAACGGCTCTGGTGTGTGTGGGGTAAGAACTAGACGGGAAGTTGACGTCCGACAAACGGATTCTGTGTTCAGACACTGGTGCATGTGAACTCCAGATGTTAAACTGTTGCCACCACTGACCCACATAGGAAACACCCTGGTAGGGGTCAAAGGTTACCCGGCCTGAGGTCATGTCTGCTGACGTGTCTCCATTCCAACCTACATGTGAACTCTGAAATGAAAAACTACAGAAATGTATTCAGTTGACTATTCAATATTTAGCTTATTCTATTTACTAGCTTCTATAGTCTTAAGCGATATATTAAAGGGATAGTTCACCCGAAAATACAAATTCTGTCAGTATTTATACTCCCTCATATGGTTCGAAATCTGTATATGACTCTTTTTTTCTGTGGAAGACGAATGTGAAATGTCTCATATGTTCATACAATGGAAGTCAGTGGAGCTCAATGTTGTTTGGTTACAAACATTCTTCAAAATATCTTATTTTGTGCTCTGCAGAAGAAAGAAAGTCATACAGGCTTGGAATGACCTGAGGATGAGTAAATGATGAAATGGTGTAATGTATTTTGTGCAAAAATGTCTTGTTGCCAGATCAACCAAGAATCAAGAACATTCAAAATTATAGTTGTCGGTGCAATGGCATCTTCATATCTCACACGGTACACATTTTTTGAAAAACAAAGGGTAGTATAGTCATTCTGAACGTAGACAAGATCGCACAAGAAAACAAATGAAGAGGAAACATTGTCAGGAAGTGAGTTTAGATACGAGTCAATAATTACAGACATCCACACAACTATTACAGAGCGGCTTCTGAGGAATAAACGCTGTCTAATGACGACTCTTGCTTAAGGACAAGCAGGTCGGGTGTCTGTCTGGAGCTGGGAAAAATATGACTGTAACCCTGTCGGAATGAAACTCCAACACTATGAGATCATGCCATATGTCACCTTTATAAGTTCACATGCCCATTTAGATAAAATCATAGTAAAAAATCAAAGTAAACAAACTCGGCTTGCTGTCTTACGAGGAGAAGCTCGGTCCCGAGATTCGACTTGAGCTCCGAGTCAGCCACCCGGACTACGGAATTTGATAAATGGAGTAAATGTGATCTTGGAAGGAGTCGGGTGGAGCAGGAATGCCGAAAGAGTTGTCATAAAAGAAAAGGTAGGCGGCTGCTTATACGCTTGTAAAAAGATTTACAGGATAGTACGAAAAGACTATTCCTGAACCTTCACAAAAAGTAAATTTCTTGTTATTTTATAATCAATAAGACTTAATTTGATTAATAACACTTAACTTAAAAAGATTAATTTTAACGGATAAAGTGTGAAGAATTACACAGAAGGAGCGACCTGAGCTATATCTACATATGATGAGCGTTCGTGACCTGGGCCAATGAACAACACTCAATCAACATTACAAACACTCCGGCCACTTCATAGCAAGTAACCCTTTGACCACCGAAAACCTGCCAGAAGAGCCCAGAAGAGAGTGTTTAGTGCTGGACACACACAGAGCAGACCTGTGGAATCTGAACGTCAAGAGTCAAGCTGTAAATCCAGGAATCTCATACAAACACACACAAACAGAGACGAGGCCAAAGTCATTTATTCTGCAAGCAAAAGTTTCCAGAGAAAGCCGAATGATCAAATGTTTGTCCCAGAAGGCCATGAACTAAACTGTTAAAGGTCATAAACGCTTTATATGATACACACATGAATGTATTTAGACCAAGGCTATTTTAGTTACCTCAAATTAAAACATTGATAACGTTTCGGTTTCTTTAAAATCAAAATAAAATATTGACCTAAAAATATTGGAAAAACTTGGCTAAGGGAAAAACTGAAATGTTGCCTCAAAAATAAGTTTAAAGCACTAAAATTATAATAATCAACAAAAACTCAAATAAAACTAAAATAGAAATTAATTAATCTTTTTTTTATAAACAACAACAAAAAATTATCAAATGACAAAATTGCTAAAACTTTAACTGAAATTAACATAAAAACTAAATATATAAAAATAAAAGCTAATTTTCAATATTACTAAAACTAAATAAACCTTAAATCAAAACTTTAATAACTGATTTGGACACTCAAGTAACTTAAAACTGTATTAACAGAGTAACAAAGCAAGCAGCATGTGTAAACAATCATGACGGTTTCAGAAAATGTTCTGTTTTGAAGTTGTACTTGCATTGTTGATCCTAAATATTTTGTTTTCCAATGAAATGACATTCCGATATTTTTATGATTTAAGTGTCCAAAAAACAGACAGCTTGAGAAATTGTCCCTTGAAATGACTTCCTAATAAATAAGTCATAAACTGTAAAAACATGTATATTCCCACAGATGAGCAGTGGCGCTTTTTTGTGCGTGTGTAAAGTCGTAAAAAGATCAAAATGAGTCCAGAGGTCAGTAAACCTTGAGTGAAGTGGTTTCCAGGTAAGACAAGATAAAATAGCAAGAAGTAAATCTGTACATTTTCTGCAGGCAAAACCAGTCTTATGGGTCAATTTTTCGAAATTGAGATTTTTACGTAATCTGAAAGCTGAATAAATAAACTTTCTATAGATATATGAGATGAGACAATATCTGGCTGAGATACAACCGTTTAAAACTCAGGAATCTGAGAGCGCAAAAAAATCAAAATATTGAGAAATTTGCCTTTGAAGTTGTTAATCAGGGGCACTGTGGCAGACCAGCCACTCACAAAAATAAAGTTTTGATATATTTACGGTAGGAAATTTACAAAATATCTTCATGGAACATGATCTTTACTTAATATCCTAATGATTTTTGGCATAAAAGAAAAATCGATAATTTTGACCCACACAATGTATTTTTGTCTTTTACTAAAAATGTTCCCGTGCTACTTAAGACTGGTTTTGTGATCCAGGGTCACATATATCAGTGTCTATACAAAACTTTCTGTAACGTTGCCAGGGTATTCTGAGTGGTTACCAGTGGTGGAAAGAGTACTGGAAATGTGTACTTAAGTACAAGTACTGTTACATTGGTAAAATTGTACTCAATTACAAGTAAAAGTACTGGTGTTAAAAAATTAATTGAGAAAAAGTAAAAACTAGTTACTCATTACTTTTTAGGCGGTGTTATTTAATGAATTAAGAATAATTATTAATAATCAAATTTGGAGATTTATATAGAAAATAGTTACTTTTAACAAAACACGTCTTTACCTTTCTGATAAAGCATATAACTGGATACAACTCAGACAAAATAACCATTCAATGTGTTGCTCTGTCTGTCTGTCTGTCTGTCTGTCTGTCTACCATGAGCTCAGTTTTCCAGTTAAAACCATTTATGCACTTCCAACACTATTCAATCATGTGTACTAGGCCCCACAATGCAGAAATTAATCAATAAGAGCCCAAAATACTGCATGCAAAAAATGCAAAACATTTGTAACTAATTATTTGTAATAATTCGCATATGTTCCCTACTCACTTATAAGGGCAGAGCACTTGATGTAGAGACTTTGGAGAGAGATGGACAATTTTACCTCATGATATAGCCGTTTGGATGAAACTTGGCGAACGGAGTGATACAGGAACTCAATATTTCTCCATATCTCAGACGAGCCCTCGTACGGTGTCCCTTTAACGCAGTGACTTTCAAGCGCGCAAAACCGCCGTTTGATACTCGCCCTGCCTGCCGCACACGTTCGTCCTCCACGATTAAACTAAATTGTTGGCAGATGTCTTGAAATCTGTGTGACGCAAGTTTTCTATGCGCGATTTGAATGGACGGGGTCACGTGACGGGACTGATTATTCTCCTTAGCCAATCACATGAAAATGAAACATAAAATAGCGACGACAATGTGAGGAAAAATAGCGCAGTAAAAGTACCGATACAGCACTAAAAAATACTCAAGTAAAAGTACACTGTTTTTAAACAATACTTAAAAAAGTACATTTCCTGAAAAAAACTCAATTACAGTAACTTGAGTATTTGTAATTCGTTACTTTACACCACTGGTGGTTAACTAAGGTGCTTTTTTGCAAATTGGCTCAAATGAAAAGACCCTGGCCCATGTCTGTAGGACAGTCTGGCTCAGGTCCCTCCTTTAATGTAAATGTTAGGGATTTTTTGCCGTCTCATCTATGTTTATAGCTGTATGACAAACATTGAGGGATGAGATACATTCCACAGTTTCCTACTTTAAAAGTTTGTTCAAATCATGAAAAACAATCACAGTGATCAAAGAAACAATATTCACCGGAACACCCGTGAAATACAGCTAATACAGATCTTGTAGCTCTTCAGCGCCGGCCTCACTGGTGCTGATAACAAAACAGCGCCTCCATTGTGGCGTAATGCCGCAACTGCAGTTACAATCACAGTCTTTTGAATGCACGCACGCTGTTTTTTTTATTTAAGACACCCGACATAATTTTGGCCAGAGACTGAGGCGGCACAAAATTTGACTGAGGCAATTTTTCTATGCCGGAAAACCCTGAGTGATGCTCGTCTCAGCACACTGAACTAATAAGAGGAGGAAGCACAGGACAGACAGACGCAGGGCAGAGGAGGGATGAGAGATAAGAGAATCAATAGGCATTAGGAGGAGTGATTTTCATCTAATTAAAAATGTCAGAGGCGTCTCTGAGCTATCGCTGAGAGGAGAAGAGGAGGTCGCAGAGGTCATGGCCTTGTGTTTCACTTCCAACTTTTCCAATTACTGATTGTATGGGTGCGAGACCAATGTAATCCCCCACACAGACGACCAAGTGTGTGTGTGTGTGTGTGTGTGTGTGTGTGTGTGTGCGTGTGCGTGTGTGTGATGTGCTTTTCCATGTGACTGAATCTCTGTCAACACCTTTCAAAAGCTTGGTTCAAAAATTTCACCCCAAAAAACTTTTACAGCATTTATCCAAGTACACGTTAATTTCAACATTTACTAATACATATTGACTTATCAGTAAGAATCAAACATTGCATCTAATAACTAGTTAATGCAAAAGAACTTCCATCACTGAACAACTGCATCTGTATTAAAGGGACAGTTCACCCCATAAATGAAAATTTTGTCATCATTTACACACCCTAAAGTTGTCCCAAATCTGTATACATTTCTTTGCTCTGCTGAACTCAAAGGAAGATATTTGGAAGAATGTCAGTAACCAAACAGATCTCATCCCCCATTTACTGCCATAGAAGGGAAAATAAATACTATGGGAGTCAATGAGGGATGAGATCTGTTTGGTTACTGACATTCTTTCAAATATCTTCCTTTGTGTTCAGCAGAACAAAGACATTTATACAGGTTTGGAACAATATGAGTGCGAGTAAAGGATGACAGAATTTTCATTTTTGGGTGAAACATCCCTTTAAATAACATAAAAATTATGATGCGCACTGTAAAAACATCTTGTTTATTGTTAGTTCATTTTAGCGAACACATTAACTAATCCTAATGAATGACACCTTAGAGTAAAGAGTAAAGTACTAAATCACTAAACTCGAGCTGTTTTGATAAATAATAATATTAATCTTTCATTAATAATACCAGCACATTATCATAATGCAAAATAAATGTCATAATAAATGTTTATTAAAACACAGAGGAATATCTTTTTATTCATAATTGAGCATAATGAGATTTACAAAAAAACACAACAAAAGTAAAACTTAAGTAAAAAAAATACTATTGTGGTCTTTTGGGGTGAAATGTAAGCTGGTAATTTTTTATGACATCCAGTCTAAGTATTTGGCTCTCTTGCACGATTCTCTTGAATCGGTTTTGTTCCTCACACGTGCCGTAACCCCGCAGTCCTCTCAGCACAGATATCTCCAGGAATGCAGTTTTCTTTCCAAAACCACCGTCATGTGCTTTTCTCCACACTGAACGCTCACACGCCCGTCAGATCATCACTAGGATAGAAGGCATGTCTGAACCTCTCTGCTGTATTGTTCTTCTGCTCTTAAAGACGTCAGGACAAACAGAGAAGAGCTATAATCCAGATTCATGGTGCGGTTAATGCTGTTCGCAAAGGCATACATCAGTGTTATAAGCTCTTATACTCGGGTTTAGGGATTTGAACGAATCTCCTTCATAGTTTCGAGACTTATATATGTGGTCTACCTGACTTGTGTGTTATATTTAAATTCTTCTAAAGCCATACAATAACTTTGTGTAAGGAAGAGACTACAATTTCTCCTTCCAAAATGTAAATAAGGGAAAAGATCACCAGGGACAAAAGATTTGATACTGTTCCTCATGCGAAGCTGAATGTATACAAGTGAAAACGTGAGGTATATCCAAAGAGAAAATGATTATAAAGACCTATGGACGGAAGTCTTTCCACTGGGGCCTGTAAACAACCTCCTAACAACCACTCAGAACGTCTTAGCGACCGCACGGTGACGTGTTAAAAAAGCACTCGGCACCACTTGTTTTCTTCAGCTTAATGCTTAAATCTTCTGCCTGCCCAGACCAGCAGCAAAAACTCCCGGCAAATATCTTTTATGGTCCACGTGTGGCACAAAACAAAGTCCCGCTGGTCTGAAACCAGTGAGCAGATGTGTTTTGTGCTTGAGAAAACTGCAGAAGGGATGAAAAGGCTTTTCATGAAATACCTCTCTGATCAAATTAGCCTTGAGATGGTGGAGAGGCAGTCCGACTCAATTTCATTAAAGCGTTTGTGAGTTGTGTGTGCGTGTGTTTTTTGAAAAGCTCATTCATTAATGAATGATTGAGAGCATGATTTCTGTGTGTGTGTGTGTGTGTAGCTCGGTTATATCTGACATAAGACTCAACTCAAACTAGCACACAATCAAAAGATACATCAGCTTGAAGAGAAATGATTCGACTAAAGTAATTTCATGATATGATAATGAAATAAAAAACAAATGACAAACTTTTCAAATTACAGGTACTTGTCATTTCATTTGCATAAACAGCTTCATATGATGTAACAGTTCTGTTAAAACCAAAGACAAAACTAATAAAATAGATTAAATTGGCCTTTGGAACATGTTCGACTTTGGATTTTCATAGTACAGAGGTATAAATGCCATAGCAAAGTCTCCACATATTTCGAAACGGTGGTTTTGTCATCAGCTGTGCAGGTTCACGATAAAACAGAGAGCATCAAAATCCAGAAAGATAGAAAGCAAAAGCCATCGATCCTGGGCAGAGAGTCTCTATGGAAGCGATCGTGTTGTTCACGCCACAAAAGGGCTCAAAGCAATACTTTCTTCTCGAGTACTTTGGTGTCTCATCTTCTCTATTCATTTTTAACCGTATTTTAACTCTCGTTCCAGATTCTTCTGCAGAACACAAAAGAAGATATTTTGAAGAACGCTCATAATCAAACAACACTGAACCCCATTTAATTCCATTGCATGAACACAAAACCACTGAGACATTTCTCCAAATATCGTGTTTTGTGATCCACAGAACAAAAAAGAGCCATACAATACATGTTTTGCAGAAATAAGGGTCAATAAACGATGAGAGATTTCGTTTTTTTGGTAGAACTCTCTTTAACGTCACATGAGTCGTAAACTATTTCCCACAATCCCTTGCAAACGGCTCCCTCTCATATCTTCCTGTTGGCCGGACCAGAGCCCATCTGATTCCCGCCAATGCTGCTCTAAGCTCCTTTCTGTTATATAAGAATGACACCTCAAGTCATCATGTCATATACACAAAAAATACAGCTGCAACAAATATAAAACATACTCCAAGCAAATATATGAAGGCGAGCGCTTCTAAGAGTACTCAATGTAACGCAAGTGTGCTATAGCAGACGTGCTTCTGAGTTTGCGTACTCTTGGACTGATCCTAAACCAGTGACTAAGACAGAAAGTATGAGAAGGAGAACAGACAAACAACAACATTTCATTTGTCCGTACCGTCTGGCTTTGCTCCCAGACTGCAAAAGTCACCAGTGCGGCCCAAAATACACCCTAATCTCAGCAGATATATTTAACACTGTACGGACTGTACTGACGCAGGGGAAGTTACAGTTAACATTACACATGTGGACACACGGTACCCGCCCCCCGTCTGAGAGATTCCCGTCAGAGCATTAGCGGGTCAGCGGGTAGAGAAGCTCAATCAATGAAGCTCTTTGAGACACAGATTTATCCCACAAGACCACCTTGAGCATGTCTGAGAGAGTGAATCAAAGCGAGACTCGCATATTCCACACTGAGAAAGATCGAAAGACCACAGTCACTTGGTTTCAGATTGACAGAAAACTTGTTCCCTGTGTAGACAAGACACCTCAAGACTACCATACATAGCAATGAGATACACTTGCACTGTACGTTATATTTGGCAGGATGCTTTTAATAAAAGCTTCTATAAATACATGTAAAGTGTATGTGGTTAGCTTTTCTTTTGCCAGTACACCCATAGATACATTTACATACAGGCCGCTGTCCGTTTGTAAGGAATACTGTTTCCGGGTCAAAGCCTCCACTCGTTTCAATGATCAGTTTAACATTTACATTTAGTCATTTAGCAGTTTAACAGCACGACGTGAGTGTATATTAGCATTATTTGTTTGCCTTTTGTATTTATTAAAGCGCCAAATTAGGACAGACATTGGTTGAATGTGGCATCTATGTATACATATCTATGGGACCAGTGGACTGTGCGTCGACATGTTGTAGTGTCATCCCGGCTCGTGGTCCTTTTCCGGCACATGTTCGTGTCGCTCTCATCCCATAATTTGCTGTTTCTCTTTGCACCGTCCTATCTATATAGTAGCCAAAAATCATTAAAAAAAAACAATTCATAAAATACGTTTTTGTAATCAAAACAAACTGAGGTAAAGTGACGCTTGCGACAAACTGCAAAAATAAGAATTGCTTTAAAAATGTTTTCCTCATAAAAACGCCATCGACCTTGCGTCTAACCACAACTCTAACCACAGGTTGAACCGTCACAACATTTAAACACAACTTCTCAAGGAAAATCAACCAAATCACTTAACATAAAAAAATGCCAGGCTTCATCTTTAAAAGCAGCGTGTACCCGGACTAACACTGTTGACGGAGAACGAGGCATCATGGCAGTGAAGGAACTGCACATTCGGCAGGATTCCACATGGATCCGCTGACTCACGGAACGGCCGACTTTCATCTCGTACTGTTTTTTGTGCTGCTCTCCCTCGAGTCGCAGACAGCAGAAATACCAGCCGAAGGTCTCTGGCCGCGAGGCGGAAAGCTATTAAAGTCTTCTGCTAGCTTTACCGTGTCAAGATGCAAAGCTACAAACACATCCAGAACATCAATCTCACTCACAGGAACATTTCTTCTTTCTCTTAATGGCCCGTACGACAAACTGATCCCCAAAACTAAGAGGCGGATGTTTGAATTGAGCTAGAAGATATGAGAGGTTGTGCCATATTGTAAATATAATCACAGCTCAAGTCGCTTTTGCCATAATGCGATACGTCAGGGCAGCAGACATTTAGACACAAATATTTAAATGATCGACAAACTAAATGGATTTACTATCAAAATACTTAGAAAATACTTAAAAAAGATGTCATTTGCAAACACATAATGCCCACCCTCTCCAGATGCAAAAACATCTTTTCACACAGACACACTAAAATAGCCTCCGCACAAAATTATGATTGCACTGCAATTTTGGTCTGGAGTTTTCAGTGAGGGTGTGCCACCACCAAATATCTTCTGAAACACTCGCAAGCATGTACAGACACATACGCACGAGTAAGCGCCGTGTCCAAACGCAGCGATTTTTATGACTCCCTCCTCCCCCTGTTCCGTAACAGGCCTCAAATCCCTTTTAAAAGAAGACAGACGGCGAGAGAAGGACACACGGAGAGGGAAAAACAGGAAAAAAGAGAAGAGCAACGCAGTTATGACTTCCAGCTGCGGGAATGGCAGGCCTGCGAGGAGGAAGTCCAAAGGAAATGCCTCGGTCACATCCCAGTCCTGTGATCCGAGAGGTCTTCAAACACAGGGAAAATCTCTTTCTTTCTCCGCGGCCTCTCACAACAATAATAGTCACATAGGGCTTTTACGCTGACAGTGTTGATGTTGTGCAAAAGTGTTTTCTGAGTATTTCCTTGAATTAAAAACTAGAAATAGAAAGTGTTTATGTGTTTATCACTACTTACATCAGCTGAAATGGTTTTTAAACACAGAACAAAGTTACTGGTGAGACACAACAGGCTGTTGATTTTCAGCTTTGCTTACCTCATATCTTCTAAGAAATCACATTCCGTCTGATGTTTGAGGTGGAGACGGCTGATCTGATCGATATGTGTGTTCCTCAGTTCCTGTGTCACTTTTACCTGAAGGGCAGACGACATCATTAGAGATGAGGAAGAGGACAGCACATGTAACACACACACACAGTCCCACATGAGCTCATTATTCTGTTTCCAGAGAGACCTCAGCTCGACTCGGCTGGAAGTGCCAGAGCGGCAAAAATCTTTCTAAACAACAGGAGAAAATTCCTGCTAACAATCTCTAACATCTATTTCACGGTGACAGGAATTGTTTTGATGAGCTATCCCATAATGCCACTCCGCTCTCAACTGGATCTCGCTGATGTCAAGAAAAACCCTTCGTGCAAGTTCACAAACACGAATGCCTGGCCAATGAACGGGAGGGTAAAGAAACCAAATGTTGGCTTTTAAAGAAATAGTCAAAAGAGTGAAACTTCTTTTCTTGTTTACACACCCTCGTGTCATGACTTTCGTTCTTCTGCAGAACACAAAAGAAGATATTTTGAAGAATGTTGGTAACCAAACATTGACTTCTATTGTATGGACACCAAACCACTGAGACGTTTCTCAAAATATAGATGTTTGAACAAATGACAACAGAATTTGTATTTTTGGGTGGACTATCCCTGAAGTATCCTTGAGGTAAAAGTGGCAGGTAAAATCTGAATCGACATTGAAATGATAAAAAGCGTACAAATACGATTTATTATTTTTTGTTTGTTCGTTTTTGTTTTTAACGCCATATCAACATTAAACTCATTCAAGATACAATCAAATTTTACAAGCAAAGGTAATTTTATACAATAGCTTACAACAATGTAAATATTACAATTATATACAGTGAAAAATAAATAGCATTCATAAAAGTTATTTCAAATTAATACTCGATAAAAACCCAAGATCATGCCAGGAGAAGTCTTTTCAAAATTGTCCATTAATGAACTCTACTCTATGAATAAAATAGTTGTCTAGGATCATTTAAACCAGGACATTCCAACAGAATATGTTTCACAGTATTACAAATATGATTAGCAGGACCATTATAATAAAAAATCTGTGGCAAAACTGTGGGGACCAAATGTAACCATTTATAAAAAGTGTCAACAAGCAATATGATCTGCATCGCATTCACAACCCAAAGTTATGGCCTTAGGTCTGACCAAGTTGTGTTCAGATAGAAGACAGACAGTTTAAGGTGCAATGCCACCAAGACCAAGAAAACCCGATGGACCTGGACCAATGGGCCCGGGCAGGTTGACTAATATCAGGGGAGAAACTGTTAATTACAACCAAAGTTCTCCACTTGGCAGTTGAGGAGATAATTGGTTCTGTCCCTTAAGGTTAAAGCCAAGGAGAACTGGGAAAAAAAACATCCCAGCATGCATCCCTACCAGCTGCAGGACACAATGTTAGCGGCGTAACACACAGTATGACAGCTGACTGCACGGCTCTCATCAACACTTGACATGTACAGGTGAATATTATTCTGCATTTACGTCATAGGAAAACAATAGTGCCATAACACACCAAGACAACACTGAACAGATCTGAACAGGTCCACACTGTCTGCAGCTCTGCACATATATCTGGTTTTTGGTCAACAAAGGACATTAGATGACATATTCACTGTCACTGTGCACAAAGACACAAACTTAAGCTATGATTTACACAAAACCTTCGTGCATATCAAACTCATCATTTGGTGTGGGTTTAAATGAGATTAGACAACGATCAAATGCATCTGTTTAATATTTGCATCTTCAAAAAAAAAATGTATTGTGAAAATGCGGTGTGAACTGAGAGATGAACCAATGCTACATGCTATCAGCTCTCATCTCTTCTCAAGACAAAGCCATGGCAAAAATCAGACGTCACCTTTATACACTGTACACACACACTTCTGTATAATCCAACGCATTGAGGCTTTACACAAAACACATTTGTGCGCTCACGTGAATAGAAGGATGATTTTTTGCGTGGTAATTTCACATTCCTCCATACAGCCCGTGGGACGTGAGATTGAAACCCAACACCCCTGCTGTCATCCTGAATGTTTACAGTAATACACACATTTGTGCACGTTACGTGATCCTAGATTCACATTTACAACCACAATAGCAGAAACGCAAACATTTAGACACGCTGTGCGTGATGTGTCCTTTAACAAATGCTGATCAATGATCCGTCTAACGTTTTTTAAAACCCATGGTTTACGGTTTGTTTTATTATTACTACAATAAAACAAATCACAGAAAACAAGGACTCGTGGCTTTCACCGTTAGCTGAGGTCAGGTCAGTGCGTAAACACTTTTGTGAGCTGAATTTCGGAAGGATCCGTCGCTTAATAGTAACAATAAAACGCAATGATGCAATTGTAAAAAAACACTGATACATTGTTTCTAAAGAAACAGCAGCCGGATACAAAGTTGCAACTTGCGGGCAGATGCAACAATGTTGCAAACAAACAATCACGCGTTTTTTTTCCACGTTTACAAAAACGGCTTCATGTAAAGCGGATCTCTTACCTTTCTCGGCGGAGGCTGCATGTTTGAACATTGGCACAAATAAAGTGATAGTCCACAAGAAACGATTCGCAAAACGATCGACACCGACAGTTAATTCTCGACGTCAGGAAAATGGGGGGAAAGGAGATGAGACTCGAGAGTGTGATCGGATCCAGATTCAGACGGCCATGATAAAGCGGGTCCGCTCGGACAGACGCTGAGCTAACACTGCGGATCGAGGGAGAAAGTATTGAAAGGGAGAATATGCCTCCAAAAGCAAGCAGCCTCGAACCGTAAATCCAGAACAACAGCGCCCCGGATCGGTCACACGAACTCCGCTCTAATCCGCGAATTTGCGAGTCCTACTATGGCGAAGGATCGCTTTATGAATATTAATTATAACGGGACGTTCAAGGATGAAAAGCTAACGTTGATTCGTGGGCGCCAGTCATCTGGAGGTCGTGAATATTAATGATGTTGTGTGATTGGACACAAACCGAAAGATCAGCTGGGATGTTAAAACGACGTAATGAATACTCAGAACGCCTGGCCACGGTAGGGTTCGTAAATTGCGCAATACTGCATTCTTTATTCGAAATGGTCGGAGAAGAACAACTTTGTGGGTTTTTTTACAGAGTTGCAGAATTAACGACTACTGTGTACTTTTAGGTTTTATATGGTTTATTTTCCTACACCCTTTCTCCGGATCTACTGCAAAAATGTCGTAAAAAAGTTGTAAAATTTGTTGGGTTATAGGTGTAGTAACAGCCTACATATAAATTGAACTGAACTATAACATTGAAAAACACAAATTTCGTTTATGTGTATACAAATTAATCATTAACATATTTTACGTTACAGCAAAACCAGTTTTTTTTCATATATATATATATATATATATATATAATTATGTTCATAATATACAGATACTGTATGAAATATTGTTCTGCAAATTGATTTATGTGCTTGTTAAATGTGATTTTTGTAGATAAAAACATTTCGCAATCCAGACATACAGGCAGCGCCCCCGTGTGGTGTGTGCTTGTAATGTTAAAGTACTGTTTTTCTGGTCTGTGGACCCACACAGCAACAAGGATCGGCAGCCGATCGAAAAATCGTCGATCGTGGAGAACCATATGGTCACAGACCTAAATAATCAATCCCAGAGCAACTGATCCCTATCAGCTCTCAGAAATCGCCTTTGTTTGGGTCGAATGCCATGACAGTTCTGCATGCTATAGTTACCACACCATGCACTGCAAGACCGTTCAAAGAAACAAAGATGAAAGATCTACATAAGGTTATGCATTTTCAAGATGTTAAATAAATTAATATAGACCATCAAATGTGTGCCCTTCATTAGGAAATAGTGTTTGCAAGGTAAGTCCTATAAAAACGTATTTATTGCATAATGCACAACAAATCTCAGACACAAAGACTGCCATAAAATGGCTGCCCATATCAGTTACACATCCCATCAGTTGCCAAGAGACGGGTCTATTCCTTTATCTTTCTCAGCCTTCTAGATGAGGATGTGTGACTGTGAAAGAAAAAGTGTGAAAGAAAGAACAACGTGTTACGTAGTCATCAGCACATTTACAGTGTTCAAACCTCCAGTTTACTTGCTCCTTAACTACAGGACATATCTCTCTGCTCAGCCACAATCACTTTCTTTCTAGCAGTCTATTGTATACAGTAACACTTAACCATGTGTAGGCCTAATGTACATTTTGTATGCTGAAAATAAATGGACTCGCACTGGCAGCAGTTGCTCTGATTTAATATCATACAGTGTTTCTTTAATTATCCAACGCAAATGCATGACCTCTAAAAGCATCACATTTTTATTATAGCTCCTGGGTAAACAAGTGAACATAGAACCATACCGTTATACATTACAAGATGGGAGTCAATGATATAATGGAGGTAAACTGTGTTCTCAGAACAAGGGCATTCAAACATAATTGTTTTACTGTTTGTATTTAGATGGTAAATATATGTGTGCGTGTGTTTGCTCATGCGATGCACCAGACACTGACCACATGCAGTTTAGCTCAGGTTTATAAGGGTAATAATTAATTCAGCGATTTGAGGAGGGTTATACAGTAATTGAACATCTTGTCATTCGTTACTTTGTGTCACTCGAGGAGTGATGATGGACTTACTGCACATGTCATTGTGTTGAAACAGAAACATTTAACACATTAGAGGAAGAGGTGAATACAGTATAGAAATAAGGAAAACGCAGTACTAAAATACATTGATATATATATATATATATATACAGTATATATTTATGGTTACTAAAAAAGTTGTCAGGTAATCTGAAATGTGCAGATATATTATTTAACAAGGCTGAAACATCTTGAGGACATTAGATTACAACAACAGGAGTTGTTTTCAGTTGGATCTGCTAGTAGAAATGGACCCAATACAATAAATACATGATTTTAGATCTAACTGTGTAAGTGAGTGTGGTGAAGTGATTCTGCGAGAAAACTTAAGCATGACGTATTTACAACAGCGCAATAGTAAGAGAAAATTCTGTTCGCCAAGAACTTATTGATAATTAACATATACCCTTCACCCCCCATAATTCTCACCAAGGGCACAAGTCTCGAACATGAGCCAATGCAAATTACTCCCTTTCTCTGTTTGGTGACACGTACACATTTTCTTATCTTCATAAGGGCATTTTTAAATGTTACAGCGTGTTGATCAATTATGTTATGTTAATGTATAAGAATATAATTTAATGACCTTTGTGAAACTTTAGTATTGGGGAGATTTTGGATTTGAAACATTATGAGGGCGAGTAAATTCAATTCAGTTTTATTTCTATAGTGCTTTTCATCTGCATTGTTGCAAAGCAGCTTTATATGCATATCGTGCTTTTTTAGGTTATCTGTTCCTTTTAGGTTTTGTGTCAAGTAATGTTTTAACTCATTTTTTGTCAGATTTGTTGGAAAGACACATTTTCAGTCATGATATTGAAGTACACAACCCATTAAACCGAATGCCGGTGTATTCCTTCATTTGAATGAAATTATATTTAGCTGAACACAGATCACTGTGCTAATGTGATGACCAAGCCAAACGGATTCCCTTAGTTTCTTCATGTTGTCTGAATGATTGACATGTTATCGGTCGACGCCCTGGCCTATGAGAGCAGGCTAAGACCTGTAGACACGCCCACAGTGCAGAAATGCAGCCTAAACCGAGAGACAGACAGGACTGTGCATGTATGCAGATCAACATGGGACACAACTGTTAGTTACTTTCCTGAAGGACTTAATAAAAGTATGTAAGGGACTTTTTTCACTTTTGCGTAAAATGTAAATTTCTTTGCTTATTTATTGACTATGCACTATGCACACGACACAGTAAAACACGTTTGATGCCGTATTTCATTGTTTGCCGAGCTTTCACCGTGACAAGATTTGAAAACGTTTTCTTTTTTATCCTCTTCTATTTCAAGTTTCCGAGCAGGGTGAAGTTAATTGCTGTTCTCCTTACAATCTGCTTGGCATTGAACAGTCCAGAGATTTAAAAGCTTTGTGACAATAGCTGAGGAAACATCAGCTGTCATTTGATGTTCAGATAGGAATTTGGAGGAAATATGGAGTTCTCAGTTACACGTTGGCTTGATTTAATGGACTGATATGTGTCTCTTATGTACATTGTGTAGTGAAACTTTAAAAGCTCATTCTCTCTGAAAAAAACACACTGGAATATCTGGAAATCTTTGAACATGATGTTCTACAAATGCTATTGTAGGCATGACAATGTCCATATGCTGTTATAATATGAATTTTCTTGCTCGTTTGCAGAACTGAATCAGAATGGAAGCAAATAATGCAAGTGGGTCAGCCAATGACAGCCATCAGTACCTCTGTCATTTTAATGAAAGTTTCAAGTACATTCTTCTTCCGGTGAGCTACACTTTGGTGTTTGTGGTGGGTCTGGCGCTGAACATCACCGCCATGTATTTCATTCTGTTTCGAACCAGACGCTGGAAGCCCAACACCATCTACATGATCAACCTCAATGTTTGTGACACCCTTTACATCCTCACTCTTCCCTTCCTCATCTATTACTACGCCGACGGGAACGACTGGCCGTTCGGAGAGCCGATGTGTAAACTCATCCGCTTTCTCTTCTACACGAACCTCTATGGAAGCGTTCTCTTCCTCAGCTGCATCAGTCTGCATCGCTTTCTGGGCGTCTGTCACCCGATGCGCTCTTTGTCCTGGATGAACGCTCGGCGTGCGCGATTGATCTCCGTGTGCATATGGGTGACCGTTCTTATCTTCCAGTCGCCGGTCCTCTATTTCTCCAGGATGAACGGTATACGGGTGTGTTATGACACCACTAGCAAAGCGCTCTTTAATGATTTTCTGGTGTACAGTTCGGTGGTTATGGTCCTGTTTTTCGTCCTACCGTTTGGGGTGGTGCTGGTCTGCAACGGCCTAATGGTGAAGAAACTTCAAGAACCCGGAGTGGGCGATGGACCAACGTCGCAGCGCTCCAAGCAGAAGTCGGTGAAGATGATCATCATCGTCCTTCTGGCGTTCGTGTTGTGTTTTCTTCCCTTCCACGTGAACCGCAGTATATACTACACCTTTCGATACCTGGACAAGCAGGTGAGCTGCGAGATGCTGGAGTTTGCGAGCATGGCCTACAAGATCACGCGACCTCTGGCCAGCGCCAACAGCTGCATTGACCCCATCCTTTACTTCATGGCAGGACAGGACTTCAGAAACAGCATTAAGAGAAGGTCAAAATCAAACAAGAGGTCTGAAAATATCAAATCCCCTTCAACCACGCTATGACATCACATGAGCGAAAACAGTCAGGAGTAAATACTATAGTGAAAGGTTTTTTAAGCCATGACCCGTCCCGGGACCACGAACCCATGATGAATGACATCTGTTTTTGTTAAGACGTTTATGAAAGGTCACTGTTCGAAAATAAAAATGTGACCCTTGACCAAAGGCCATTTAATGGTATGTGAAGGACCACCTGCACGCCTAAATATATCTGCACTCAGTTGAAAACATTATTTCCAAAAACATTTCTGTTAAGGAAACATATAAAGTGGTATTGGAAGATCAGTGGCGGTTTTTCATATATGAGGTGTGTTGGGACAGTTATTATTTGCTCAAAGGCTTTTTAACTCCTGGCAGAAGAGATTGACTAAACTTCGGCTCACTTCCAGGTGTTTTGTAAGGAGTAACATGAGCGTTTTCGCACACCAACAAAATCTGCAACTCACTGTCAGGTTGACATTTAAGACACTCCTGAATATTCTTTGTCAATGAATATTAACGTTTTGTTCATAGTTTTTCATTGTAGATTTGTTCTGGGGTATCTGGTGGCACTTTAATAATGTAAAAAAGAATTGTCTTTTGCATTAAAATGTTCACTTTAATAGCAATTTCTATTACACTACTGACTGTTTTCGACTGTAAATATTCTTTAGAAATGATTCGATTTCTAGGACAAAAAAGTCTAACTTTATATAAGTGATTTTCTTTGACAGCACATTAGTAAACATTTTCATTTGTTTTAAGAGTTACAATGTAATGATCATTAAGATGAATTAAAAAAAAAGGAACAGCAATGTAGAGTTGAATTTATATCAGAGTTAACATTTGTATAAATCTTTTAGTTAAAGGATTTTGAACATAAACTAAATTGGTCTATGTGAAGTTTTGATTACATTACTCAGTTTTAACATCAGTTTTGCAAAAAGAACCAGTCTGTGTTTATCTGCTCCAGCAGATTTCTTTGAATATAGGATGTGAGTCATTTTCAAACGGATATTTTAAAGCTACGGAGAAGATTGTGTGAGATTCAAGATTGCTAAATATGTTTGATTATTTTAGACAATAAAAAGGTATAGGGAATGATTCTTTTAAGAGCCTCTGACTAAACTGAACCTTTTAGCATGTTTATTTTTAAGAGTGCAGATGAACTTCAAAATCTCTGAATCTCTTGAAAAAGTGTAATAATGTCATCTAGACTTAAAGGCATAGTTCACCCAAAAATAAAAATTATATCATCATTTATTTACCTTCATGTGGTTATAAAAACCTGTATGTGACTTTCTTCTGCAGAACGCAAAAGAAGATTTCGAGAAATGTCTCAGTGGTTTTGTTTGTTGGGTAAGTTACTCTGAAGAAGTTAATTAATTACTAGTTACTAATTCGATATTCAATAGTGTAATTAGATTACTGTACAAATTACTCACTCCAAAAAGTATTTAATTACTTTCGGTATCCTACATCAACCTTGATTAGTTAAGTGATTCAAGGAAAGACACGAAACAGCTAATTTCATTCATTCAAATAAATAAAAAATAATTACATAAATTATTCCTATTAACTGACCAAAGTATACAAATGTGAGAAGGATACATTGAAACATGCGTTTTAAAGTTAGACTTATAATTTTTATTTCATTTCCACTTTTGAATATATTACACAGTATTTAGTTCAATTACATCAGAAGTAACTGTAATTAAATTACAGACAAATAAGAGTAATCCCTTACTTTACATTTTCAAGGGAAAGTAATTAAATTACAGTAACTAATTACTTAGTAACGAGTTACACACAACACTGCCTATAAAGCCCTACATGGTTTAGCTCCTCAGTACTTGAGTGAACTCCTCTTGTATTACAGTCCTTCACGTGCATTACGCTCTCAGGCGTCCTGTCAGTTGGTAATACCTAGAATTTCAAAATCAAGTGCAGGTGGTCGATCCTTTCCCTATCTAGCACATAAACTTTGGAATAGTCTTCCCTGCACTGTCCGGGAGGCAGACACACTCTGTCAGTTTAAATCTAGACTAAAGACACATCTTTTAATCTTGCATACACTACACTTCAGAATATAAATCCTCTGAAGCGGCGACTTGACAAGTCTTCACTACGAAATTTAAACTGCTATTAGATTATTAATGATAATCTTAAACCTATAATCTACTTTATTACTAAATTTATTTTATTTTTATTTAGCTTTGTTGTGCAAGCACTGTCGAGCTTGTGCAGAGGCAGCAGTTTTTGCCAGAGGGGAACTGGAATCCCCTGGTTGGGCCTGGGATCTCCTGAGGTTTTTTTTCTCCATTGGAGTTATGGGTTTCCTCGCCTCGCCTTTGCATACTGTTTTGCACTGTTTGCCTGGCCGGGGGACTGCTTTAGAATTTTAAAGTTTTACTTAACTTATTTATTATTACATATAGGAATTTATAGTGTGCTTAATATTTGACCTGTGCTTCTCTCTCTTTTATCTTAAATGTGTGCTTCTCTGTGATAACCACTGTGCGTGTGTGAGTGTGTGCGCGTCCGTGTGTCTGTGTGTGCTAGTACGTGTGTATATTGTGTGTGTGGAGTTGTGAGTCCGTGTTTTGTATGTGGATGTGTTTGAACCGGTGTGTGTGTGTCTGTCTTCTGTGTTTTCACCTTTTTTGTTTTTACTTGTATAACTTTAAATGTTTTGCTTATAGTCAATATGTTTAATGTACAGCTGCTTTGTAACAATGAAAATTGTAAAAAGCACTATATAAATAAAGTTGACTTGACTTGACTTGACAATGGAAGTCAATGAGGGTCAGTGTTGTTTGGTTATCATCATTCTTCAAAATATCTTCTTTTGTGTTCTGCAAAAGAAAGAAACTCATACAGGTTTGATAAGACAAGAGAATGTGCATTTTTGGATGAAATAACTTCACATTTATTGTTGATGATTTACTGGCACTGAAACACAAACAACATGCTACTGAGTGTTTTTTTTATTCTCAAATATGCTACATGTGAAACATTTACCTTGGTTTCATTTCAAATATGCTCAACATGAAAACAAACAGAAATGCAGTAAACACAATGAGCCGTGTGCACATTTACTATTCAATGTACATAAAACACAAATGCAATGCAGCAATGCATGTTTAAAGTATGAAAAATATGTAAAAAGAATAAACAAAGAGAGACTACACTTGACGTCAGTCAGATGAGCATGCAGAAATTGTGCAGATCTGGGAAACCCCTCAACTGATCAGTTCTACAGTAATAAAGTAAATAATCCCTTTTTTTGGTGGGACAGTTACGCCAACCCGGGTTGAAACCACAAAAAATGACACTAAACTTCATTGAAAACCCAAAGTACAGTCATGTTGATAGGGGTCTGAATGATTGACATGCTATTGGCTGATGTCTAGCCAATGAGAGCAGGCTGAACATGAGCTGTACCGCCCACAGCAGAGAAATACAGAAACACTCAGAGAGAGAGAGAGAGAGAGAGAGAGAGAGAGAGAGAGAGAGAGAGAGAGAGAGAAAAGGGGTGTGAATGTATACAGTACAACGCATGAAGAAACAACTCTTGCATTCTTACATCTACCGGTAACATATGTAAGTGTATGCATGACTACAATAACATTAATTTACTAAATGATGTGTTTGCAAATTCAGTTGAATTTAATATTATTGTTATTTATTGTTTGTATCATTCGGTTTGTTGGGTTTTCATAGCGGGGAAACTTGAAACAAAACGTTATTTTCAATTTAGCTCAGTTCAAATTTGTTATCCTCACTCTTGGAAGACTTTCTGCGGCTTAATTGGTTTGTGACTTAAGGTTTTGGGATTGATTTCTAGAAAACACACATACTAATAAAATGTATAGCTTGAATGCGCTGTAAGTCACTTTGAAGAAAAGTGTCTGCTAAATGCATAAACGTAAATGTAAAAGAGGGATATGCCAAATACTAATATTCGTAATATGTTTTAAAAATGAATGAATTAATTAACTTCTCACTTAAATGATAAGGCTGATAATATAATTTGAAAACACAATGTTTGAATAATATTACACTCACCGTGTTTCTGTTTTATGAGGATTTTACGTAGATATAATGACATTTATATTACATTTACATTTACGCATTTGGCAGACGCTTTTATCCAAAGCAACTTGCACTGTATGTTTCTGAGTATGTGCTTAATGACCGTTAAACTACTGTAAAATATCCTTTCTGTCTTAAAATTTCAAGTACAATCAACTTGGCATTCGTTTCAACTTACTGTTTCAAGTTTTGGCCAGTGATGAGTTGATTTTAATTCAAAATCTGAAGTTGAAAGAGCTTAAATGTGATGAAATAATGTTAACACGCTGAGATGACTTGTAAAGCCAAGTTGATTGTACTTAAAAATGTAAGACAACAATGATTCTTTTTACAGTCCCTAATCCTCAGAGAAACAACAATCTGTACATTTTCAGAAAATTTAGTTTAGTAGGATTTGTGAGCTGTTTTGCTTACGGGGCCTAAAAAAATGTGTCATTACCCCACACTTGTATTACCACACACACATTAGTGAGCATTTGATATGGAAAGGAAATTCTTCAGAAATTCTCAAGAGGTTTTTAGTTACTCTATGGGTTGATGTGCTTGACTGGTCGATATGATGTCTTGCATTCTGCAGAAATGACAGCTATGGGCGGTGCGATTACCAGATCTACCATTTAATCTTTAAAAGCTCATTTGTTCGTCTCTTGAGTCTGCGTGAAACCATTAGAGCGACTCTACCACTCTGAGAAGAACATTGCTGATGACAATATCTGAAACAATATCTGCATCCTGTGTTTGTTTGTGGGCATATTCTTAAAAAAATCTTTAAAAAGTCTTGTTTCATTGTTCAGATGTGGTTTTTTTCTCCGGCAGGTCTGAGATCAGAATGCTCAATTACACAAAAGCAGCTAACAACAGTGAATTGTACAAATGTCCATTAGAGGAAAGTTTCAAGTACATTCTTCTTCCGGTGAGCTACACTTTGGTGTTTGTGGTGGGTCTGGCGCTGAACATCACCGCCATATATTTCATTCTGTTTCGAACCAGACGCTGGAAGCCCAACACCATCTACATGATCAACCTCAATGTTTGTGACACCCTTTACATCCTCACTCTTCCCTTCCTCATCTATTACTACGCCGACGGGAACGACTGGCCGTTCGGAGAGCCGATGTGTAAACTCATCCGCTTTCTCTTCTACACGAACCTCTACGGAAGCGTTCTCTTCCTCAGCTGCATCAGTCTGCATCGCTTTCTGGGCGTCTGTCACCCGATGCGCTCTTTGTCCTGGATGAACGCTCGGCGTGCGCGATTGATCTCCGTGTGCATATGGGTGACCGTTCTTATCTTCCAGTCGCCGGTCCTCTATTTCTCCAGGGTGAGAGACAATAGCGATGATGTGGTCTGTCATGACACCACAATCCAAGCGCTCTTTAATGATTTTCTGGTGTACAGTTCGGTGGTTATGGTCCTGTTTTTCATCCTACCGTTTGGGGTGGTGCTGGTCTGCAACGGCCTAATGGTGAAGAAACTTCAAGAACCCGGAGTGGGCGATGGACCAACATCGCAGCGCTCCAGGCAGAAGTCGGTGAAGATGATCATCATCGTCCTTCTGGCGTTCGTGTTGTGTTTTCTTCCCTTCCACGTGAACCGCAGTATATACTACACCTTTCGATACCTGGACAAGCAGGAATACTGCGATGGGTTGAACAAATCTAACATGGCCTACAAGATCACGCGACCTCTGGTTAGTCTCAACAGCTGCATCGACCCCATCCTTTACTTCATGGCGGGACAGGGCTTCAGAAACAGCTTGAACAGAAAGTCTAAAAAAAGGAGTGACAGTGTCAAATCCCCCTCAACATTACTCGGCACAACAAATGACATACATATGAATTATTTAGCATGACAAGATTCACAATACACAGCATGAATTGTACACATTCATGCATCTTTTAAGCTTGACGGTCACGTGTCTTCATTAGTTTGCATGGAACAAGATTTCTGTAGATTAGAAAAAACATATCTCTATCCCAAAGCCTAACCACGAGCATCTCTAAAATCCTATCCAATAGCCCTAAACTGTTGTGAACGTATTCCTCAAATCTTTTTAGTTGATTGTAATGTTGTCCCAGCACCTCCCACCTGGAAAAACCAGGAAAGCCAGAGACACAATTCAGAGTTCTAGAGAAATGAGATATGCTGAAGGGGTTTTATTAGTTCAAAGGTTTTTCCTCTCGTGGGCTGAGTTGTTGACTTCAGACAGGTTCTTTGCTCGAATTCATGTTTTGATAGGAGGGATTGAGGGGTAATTTATGGGTGCCTTCCCTAGATGTACAATAAAAGACCTCAGTGGGCCCCTTCCTTCACATTCCTGCTTGTGTCCCCGACAACGGTCCTAACTCAAGGCGTAGACGAAGATTTATGATAATGAATTGCATGTGCAGTCATGATCAAACGTTTGTGTCTTGTTTTGTTACAATAAGTTATCCGAAAACATTCAGCAGTCATCAGTTTTATCTGTTGATCTTCAGTTTCGTCACTAGGCTTGTTGCTCACTTCAGCTGTCTTCCCTGGTATTATGTGCTGCACCATGAAGTTATTTTTTTCAGAAAGCATCTAGTACGAATTTAAATGAATGTAGTGTATTGCTTTATTTTACAACGAGCAACAAGCCTAGCATTGTAACGAAACTGAAGATCAACATATGAAACCAATTTTTGGATAACTTTATTGTAACAAAACAAGACACAAACGATGGCCTTACATATAAAACCAAATGATAGTATGCAATAAATACTCCCCTTAAACATACTCAATGCTAGTTTTTGTGTGTCTCATGAAGAGAAACTCACATAGCCTACTGTATGCTCGAGCACCCACAGCATCGTCGCCTCGGGCTTCAGGTTACTGTCAGAAGGAACGTGATTTATTTCAAAAGGAGCTGATCCTGTTTGAGCACATCGCCACTGAGACATTTTACTATGTGTTAAAACAACCTAAAATGCTTCCTGATGAAAGCACTTACATACTTGGATGGATGGATGGATTTTGGATTCAATTTATTGTCATTGCACATGTACAAGTACAAGGCAACGAAATGTGACCTCTGCATTTAACCCATCCAGAGAGTAGTGAACACACGTACCCCCGGAGCAGTGGGCAGCTATCACTACAGCGCCCGGGGAGCAAGTAGGGGTAAGGTGCCTTGCTCAAGGGCACCTCAGTTGTTACCCGCCGGCCCTGGGAATCGAACCGGCAACCTTCTGGTCATGAGTCCGACTCTCTAACCATTAGGCCACAACTGCCCCCTGCTTGTATAGTTATATGCAAATCAGGATGCTGAAGTCAAACAAGGACAGAAAACGTCCAGATGTAAAAAAAAGCAATGTCAACATGTCTGTCTTTCATATGTAACTATGACGATATTCTGAACTTTCAAAGAAATATTTTGAAAGGACGCACGTGAATGCTGTATAAAATTTCATTTTACATGAAATGAACATGTAAATGTCAATAACAAAACTGTGATGCTAACCTTGAGTAGCCTTACATGGCATATGACTGTATAGAATAATAATAAATGAAGAAGTAAATTTATAAATACACAATGAAAGAAATAAATGTAACAAATGATATAAAATTATAAATCGTAATATATGTTTTTATTGATCTCAATAGTTGTGTCATTATTTTGGTCAATCTTCAGTTTTTATTAACCTGTTAAAAACAGTAAAGGTGAGATGAAAGATATCTGGTGTTCGAAAAAGAACCATGCAAAGGAATTTACTAAATCTTAAGCGTTTAAAGATAAAGAGCCATTTTTTGCTTTTGCCAGAATGAAAGAAGTGTCTGATGCACGTCTTGTACAGAAAAAATGTACATACTCGATAAAGTGAGTGATTTTAAATGTGTAAGGATCAGAAAAAGAAAAAAGTCCAAGTTAATATGAAAGAATTGCAAGATTGAATCAAATCACCTGTTCGATTTAATATGATAATAGATGGATCACATGAGATCTGTTTATATATCCCTGTTGCAAAAACCAGCATATGCTGGGTTAAGTATGTTTTGATGCTGGTTTGTGCTCGTTTAAACTGGTCACATGCTGGTTTAAAGGAGACATCAGATGAAAACCCCACTTTTTCTGTGTTTAAGTGCTATAATCGGGTCCCCGGTGCATCTAGCAACCCAGAAAACGTGAAAAAGAAGAACCCAGTAAGTTTGTTTTGGTGTGCCTTTCCCTGAAAGCATGCGAGAAATCGAGCCGTTCAGATTTCGCTCCGATTGTGACTTCCAAAGCGGATTTTATTATAATGTTACCGCCCCTTAATCTACACCCACCGCGCTCCGCCATTGTTGTTTTCACAAGCGACAGCGGTGTACGTGACGCCGTGGCTAAAGTTCATGGACAACATTGTAGTCACTGCACAGAGTCCAAACCTAGGAAGAGACAGGAGTGGATTTATTTTATTTTTAGTGGAAATCCATCAGAAACCATAAGTAAAAAACCTGCTTGTTTGTGCGAATCACTTCAAACCGGAGTGCTTTTTCAACCTGGGACAGTACAAGCAGGATTAGCTTCAAAGTTGTTCCTCAAGAGGGATCGAGACCGACTGAACGAGACAAAACTGCCGATGTAAGTAATATTCATCATCCGTCTGAACTGACGTACATGTACCGTATATATAGGAGGATAACGTTAGCATATGATAGCGAAGGGAGCTAAGTCAGTCACGGGCTAATAGAACATTCAAAGCCAGTGTTAAACGTACTGTATATAAGTGCAGATGGACACTTGGAGTTTAGCTGTATGAATGTTAATACATTATGTGCATTAATATGTTCAGCTGCGGCAAGCTGTTTGTTTTGCTAATGAAGAGGGGCGAACACTGGGGGTTAGTTTCGTTTTAAACGTCTCAAATCATTCGTGTTTATAGGCTGAAAAATCTGTCACAGCAAACTAGCTCTTACGTTTTGTGTGTAACGTTATAACTTGTCAATGACAAGCTCTAAAATCCATGTAATTCCGCTGAGATCTGCAGTGGGGCCGTGGATTTTAGGTAAGCATACACGCACAACGTAAGCGCATTAGGATGCGCTGTTTGCTGTGACTGATTTTTTTTGTCTCTGGACGAATGATTTGAGACGTTTAAGACGAAACTAACCGCAGAGGAATTCAGGAAATATAATTTAGCTAAACCATTGCCATGGCAGTTACTACACGTGTGTTGTGTTGACACGCCGGACGGAAGGGGGGTGGGGTTCACTGTAACTCATTATCAGTTAAAGAGACATGCACCTAAACGGGTTGCTGTGAGCATAGCTGTTTTTGACGAGGCAAGAAGGGTTTTGTTTACAAAGCCATTGAGTGTTTTTAAGCTAAATATGTTCCAGACATTTCATGAAGACCCTAATAAATCATACCATCTTGTTGAAAGTGCTCGTCTGATTAGACCTTTAAGCAGGGCTGCGTTCAGCCCCGACAAAACGTTGCAAAACATTTTTTAAACGGAAACGGTGGTGCGGTTGAACACCCTGTTGTGATGACACAAGAGTTGAACTATGGCAGCTGAGAAGACCATTATTTGTTTTCTTTTTGAAGAATTTTCGGAGCCTGATGAAATCGTTATCAATGTGTTGAATACTGCAAAATACATCTCTTCTAATATCTTCAATTGTTGCGTATACCGAGCTGCAGCGGACACATTTGTAAACGACTTTACTTGGACCCATTGTGCGAGCTGTCTCTTTAATACCGCGTGGGTTATATACATGTTACTGCTGATTGGGCCGACATTCTTGACACACCCACCAAACAAGAGAAAACGTATCTCGAACCCTGTTGCACACCGTTTCCAGGAAACGTGTCGTTCAAAGCAGGAACCGTTATGGTGTGTTTTCACTGGCGCGGGAGCAGAGCGAGCATTTTCAATTCATTTGTGTGAGAGCTGCGCTTGACGCTCACGTGTTGCATTATGGGACCAACAGCGGGCGGAGAAGGCATTGGGAGCGTCAAAAAGTTAGGCTCTTCTTAACTTTATGCAAATATCAAGCAACAAACGCCGGGCGACAGCCAATCGCTGTAAACAGTAGGCAAGCCAAGATTATGACCTATGTTTCCGACTGCTTGCAAATGGTGGATTCATTTCGGAGGCGTGTTAGCATAAAATTAATGACACGCCTTGAAGCTATGGGGATCCATAAAAAAAGTGTTGATTGAGTTGTACAATACAATTGTCTATGTCTACTGTTATTGCCTGTGTTTTATTTGTTTTTGGTATGCATGTACGTATGTCGTCTGTTTATGTCGTCCTCCCTGTCATCTGTATATGTTGTCCTCACTGTCGTCTGTTTGTGTCGTCCTCCCTGTCGTCTGTATATGTCATCCTCACTGTCGTCTGTATATGTCGTCCTCATTGTCGTCTGTATATGTCGTCCTCATTGTCGTCTATGGAAATCCAAGAGGGTCAAAAACGCGCAAATTTTAACACGTCAACAACGCGTCGAGAACGCGTTGTTTGCGCGTAGAATACGTGTTGTTTGCGCATAGAATACGTGTAGTTTACAAGTTAAAAATCGACGCGTATTTGACGCGCAAACAACACGTATTCTACGCGCAAACAACGCGTTCTCGACGCGTGACGTCATCTTTACTGTTGTTCTGTCGTCCTTACTGTCGACTGTATATGTCGTCCTCCATGTCGTCTGTATATGTCTGAGGGACGACAGGGAGGACGACATATACAGACAACATGGAGGATGACATTTACAGACGATGTGGAGGACGACATATACAGACAACAGAGAGGACAACATATACAGACGACAGGGAGGACGACATATACAGACGACATGGAGGTTGACATATACAGATGACATGAGGACATCATATACAGATGACAGGGAGGACAACATATACAGTACAGACGACAGGGAGGACAACATATACAGACGACAGGGAGGACGACATATACAGACGACAGGGAGGACGACATATACAGACGACATGGAGGTTGACATATACAGATGACATGAGGACATCATATACAGATGACAGGGAGGACAACATATACAGTACAGACGACAGGGAGGACAACATATACAGACGACAGGGAGGACGACATATACAGACGACAGGGAGGAAAACATATACAGACGACAGGGAGGACGACATATACAGACGACAGGGAGGACAACATATACAGTACAGACGACAGGGAGGACGACATATACAGACGACATGGAGGTTGACATATACAGACGACATGAGGACGACATATACAGACGACAGGGAGGACAACATATATAGTACAGACGACAGGGAGGACGACATATACAGACGACATGGAGGTTGACATATACAGACGACAGGGGGACAACATGTACAGATGACAGGGAGGACAACATATACAGACGACAGGGAGGACAACATATACAGACGACAGGGAGGAAAACAAATACAGACGACAGGGAGGACAACATATACAGACGACAAGGGAGGACAACATATACAGACGACAGGGAGGACAACATATACAGACGACAAGGGAGGACAACATATACAGACGACAGGGAGGACAACATATACAGACGACAGGGAGGACAACATATACAGACGACAGGGAGGACAACATATACAGACGACAGGGAGGACAACATATACAGACGACAGGGAGGACAACATATACAGACGACAGGGAGGACAACATATACAGACGACAGGGAGGACAACATATACAGACGACAGGGAGGACAACATATACAGACGACAGGGAGGACAACATATACAGACGACAGGGAGGACAACATATACAGACGACAGGGAGGACAACATATACAGACGACAGGGAGGACAACATATACAGACGACAGGGAGGACAACATATACAGACGACAGGGAGGACAACATATACAGACGACAGGGAGGACAACATATACAGACGACAGGGAGGACAACATATACAGACGACAGGGAGGACAACATATACAGACGACAGGGAGGACAACATATACAGACGACAGGGAGGACAACATATACAGACGACAGGGAGGACAACATATACAGACGACAGGGAGGACAACATATACAGACGACAGGGAGGACAACATATACAGACGACAGGGAGGACAACATATACAGACGACAGGGAGGACAACATATACAGACGACAGGGAGGACAACATATACAGACGACAGGGAGGACAACATATACAGACGACAGGGAGGACAACATATACAGACGACAGGGAGGACAACATATACAGACGACAGGGAGGACAACATATACAGACGACAGGGAGGACAACATATACAGACGACAGGGAGGACAACATATACAGACAACAGTAAAGATGACAGAACAAAAGACAATAAGGACAACAGTAAAGAAGACAGAGAAAAGGACAGCAGGATGACAAATTAAGACGACGTCAACACACAACATACACGTCAACATATACTGATTTACCTGAACAAGTAGGCAATGACCGTAGACAAAGACAAATGTATAATACAAGGCATAAAGCAGTCAACACATTTTTGGCACAAATGGAACCTCATACCATACATATGAAGCGAACGCGTTTCAGCCTTGTAAGCGGCACGCTCCGCAGTAGTGGAAACGCACCAACGCTGGATTCACACGGAGCGTCAGCGTCAGCGTCAACGCTTCTCATTAGGCTTGTTCGACTTGATGCGGCGCCGCAAGATCCGACAGGCGGATGACATCAAATTGCTTCGAGAGCGATTCGAAAGCAAACTATTTATCGTTTCTCGAATCGCTCTCGCGGTACTTTGATGTCATCCGCCTGTCGGATCTTCGGCGCCGCATCAAGTCGAACAAGCCTATTTACTTTGAATGGGTGACGTCATGCATTGCCGAACTGAATTGTGGGTCCGTCAGCGTCGCTTCACTGGCGTTGCTTGCGGCAAGAAGTTGAACATTTCTCAACTTTTCAAGCGCCAACGCAGGCAGCCAATCAGATCACCTTATGCAAATAACCTAGTGCAGGCACCAGCCAATTGCGTTCATGCAATACCGGAGAACAATTTAACTGGCTGTTGTCACTATGACGATGGCGTCGGCCACGCTTCAGACATGCCCTCCGTCAAGCGGTAACGCTGACGCTATGGCGTTATTTTAATGACAAATGTCGCGAGCGCATTATTACAAGGCGAGAGCGCATTCTTGTAATACGAGCGCGCGAATCTCTCCGCTCGCACGCCGATTTCCTTTGCTCATGCACAAAACTGGAAGCGCGCTTTCAATTATACGCTGCTCTCTTATGAATTTTCTCTCCTCTCGCTCAGTGAGCATGTACGCACTCAAAATGCGTGCCGTGCGTCCATGAATCCTTTGGTACTTTTGCTCTCGAGAGGTCCTCCTGTGTGTTCCAGGCATTATAGGCTATCAAAAGTAGTCAACCAATCAGGGATAGGCTTCCACGGCGGGCCAATGAAAACATGACATCTTAACTACAGTAGGCCTAATTGTTAAAAATGCTTGATGAAGAGTTGTTTTTTGTGTTCTTTTCTACAAAAGTGTCATGTTAATGTGTAATTCTTGTAAAATAGTATATTGTAAATTGCTGAGTTTCATTCTTATAAAATCTTTTAATATATAAATCTTTTAAAGAGTGGATTCTTGCGTGTGGGTAGGTGGGTGGATGGGGGGCACCTCTGGGGCTGTTGCCCAGGGGCACCATGAGGTCTTAATACGCCTCTGGATACACCACGATCTCAGGTAACAATTTTAATATATTTGATGCAACATTATTAATCAAATGTATATTAGAAATGAAGGGTAAGGGAGCGTTTGGTATATTGCATAGAAGTTCAGTTTTATGCCCTGAACTTCTGGAACACTGAATGCAGAACACTTACAGTGTCTGTCTGCAAATGCATTATATGCATAACCAAATAGGTATAGACTATTATATGATATTTCCAAATGCATTCCCAATCTGTTACTATAAAATAAAATGCTAAAATAATCTAAAATCGTCACCATGATAATTAAAGAGTGTGAAGCTGACGTCATGCCCTATGTTGCATCTTGGGAGGATCATACTCCATGGCTATTATTGTTTTGATATGTACCATTACTTGTAGTAAATATTATTTTAGAATAAAGCTAACTTAAGACACCAATCTAAATTGTTCTGTAATCAATTTAGTACTATTTTGACAATACTGTGTTTAGTGTACGACATGCATGAGGACCACATGAACTTGAGGGTGTTGGCCTGTTTTGTCTGAATAACATGGTAGTTAAACTGACTAGGATGTTTATATGTAGCCTACAAAGCATCCTAATGCCCCGTTCATTTCTAATACACATTTGATTAATAATGTTGCATCAAATATATTAATATTGTTACCTGAGAACGTGGTGGATCCATCTTGCTTCGTTGAATACGTCGAGTCACTTTCAACCAATAAGATGCCATGTAAGAGGTCGCGTTTTCATTGGCCCGCCGTGGAAGCCTATCCCTGATTGGTTGACTACTTTTGACAGCCTATAATGCCTGGAACACACAGGAGGACCTCTCGAGAGCAAGAGTTCCAAGGGATTCGTGGACGCACGGAACGCATTTTGAGTGCGCACGCTCACTAAGCGAGAGGAGAGAAAATTCATAAGAGAGCAGCGTATAATTGAAAGCGTATTACAAGAATGCGCTCTCGCCTTGTAATAATGCGCTCGCGACATTTGTCATTAAAATAACGCCATATGACGCCCCGTGTGATCGGAGCGTAAACGTTGCGCACCGGTTTGAGCTTGAACGTGCCCCTGGTCATGTGCTGGTTTAAACTGGTCATGTGCTGGTTCCTCACCAACTCAGGGGCATGTTCAAGCTCAAACCGGTGTGCAACGTTTTGCTACGGTTTCCGGGTTGAACGACACGTTTCCTGGAAACGGTTTGCAACGGATTGAGATGCGTTTTCTCTTGTTTGGTGGGCGTGTCAAGAATGTCGGCCCAATCAGCAGCAACATGTATATAACCCATGCGGTATTAAAGAGACAGCTCGCACAATGGGTCCAAGTAAAGTCGTTTAAATGTGTCCGCTGCAGCTCGGTATACGCAACAATTGAAGATATTAGAAGAGATGTATTTTGCAGTATTCAACACGTATTTATGCCGATTTCTTCAGGCTCCGAAAATTCTTCAAAAAGAACACAAAGAATCGCCTTCTCAGCTGCCATAGTTCAACTCTTGCGTCATCACAACAGGGTGTTCAACCGCACCACCGTTTCCATTTAAAAAACGTTTTGCAACGTTTTGTCGGGGCTAAACGCAGCACTGGACCATCTTAAACCAGCATCAAAACATACATAACCCAGCATGTGCTGGTTTTTTCAACAAGGTAGGCCACAGATTTACAAAGATGGATATAAAGATCTAATCTAACAAGACCTTTAGTTTATCTTAACTTAGTCAGGCCTTCAGCTATCTTTCCTAGGCCTGGTTTCACAGACAAGGCTTAAGGTTAGTCCCAGACTAAAATGGGCCTAAAATGTGACCTGTCTTAACTGAATATAACTTGCCCATAAATATCTCAAAATATATCAGTGCCATTGTTTTGTCTCAAGATGCACACCAGTAATGTACTGTATTCTTCCAAGGCATTTTTATAAAATATCTTGATTCAACTATGGCATAGTCCTGGCTTAAGCTAAGCCGTGTCTGTAAAACCGGCACCTAGTTGTTTTGTACAGTAAGTTTCTTTCCGAAAGTAATATTGCTTCAATTTACAATGAGCAACAAGCCTAGCATTGTAACGAAACTGAAGATTAACATATGAAACTGATGACTGATTTTGAATGATTTTTGGATAACTTTATTGTAACAAAACAAGACAAACTTATTTCCATGACTGTACAAATTCAACTCGTTTGAAATAAAATAAAAAGAATAAAAAACAGTAACAGAGCTAAAAAAAAAAAGACGTAGATCAGTCTATCAGCATTTCTCAATAATACTTCTCACTAGAGTCTCATTGTTCTGAGTGCTGTTGTGCAACATGTCAGTCAGCAGTAGAGGCTTTGAGCCACATGATGAATGAAGACTCTCTGTAGTGCCTAATGGAAGCACGATGGCTCCTCCTATCTGCTAACAGACACAGACAATATTGCTTTTATAATAAAATGTTACTTATTCAATAAATACAATGTTTCCTAAAGACGTGAATTCAAGGCTCCTCAAGGGGTGAATACTGACATCACCGCCACATATCTGCCCTGATCTGTCGCCGACTGATGATGTCATCCGCAAGAAGGGTCTGTTTAATGCATGGTCTTCTCCAATCTTTCATATGCTTATCTGAAAAAGAGAAAGAAAGAGAGGAGCTGAAATGACAAATGAGTTCTTCAAATAAAACCTTTGTGTAGTAACACACAGAGCCACGAGAGGGCGCTACAGCATTTCATTTCTCTGTGACCGTGTACTGCAGTAATGGAAATGCTCAATTCCTCTGGAGTTCAAAGGGGATAGAAAGGACAAACTGAGGACTATGCATAACCAAAACACTTATTTGTCATTGCATTCATCTGTGAGGCACAAAACAAAAACAAAGTCAGAAGCTGTGAAGATAAATCGCCAAGGAAGGCCTTGAGGTATTTGTGTGTAAATCCCAGGAGCTATAGATAGTTACAAACAATGTCAAGCCAGCAGCTTTCTGTGTCCTACACAAGTTTAAAACAGGACAAACTGATCCATAAGATTCAGGTTAAACATTTAAAGCTGACCTCCCCTCAATGCATCTCCATAACAATATTGTGCATTTTATACTTTTGTTATTTTTCACTTTTTTTCACACAATGAAACATTTCTTTTTGCTTAATAAACTTGAAGATCAACAAAATGACATTTGAAACCTATTTAATATTTTTACTTTTATGATGTGAGTGAAAATCATTTTCATCATATGGAAAACTGGGGATGTCAGTCATCGTTACATTTGGAAAAAGATTGTGTTTTTGAATAACACTGACTATCTTAAAGGGGTCATATGACACGACTTATAACACACCAAAGACACAGATAAACACGTGTTCACGCCATATGACCCCTTTAACCATAAACACATTAAAACACTGAAACATGTATTTACAAAATAAAATCGATTTCATGCATCATATATGCAAGTCCAACAGTTGGACTGTACTTGAAATTAAATATAATGAAAGTAAATGAGTGAAATAGAAACAATAATTAAGCATATAGGTGTTAAATTTATCTTGGCATTCGCCGAACATGTATTGGGAAATCTGGTAGTTTGGCATTCATTTACTGACAAATGCACCACACCTGATGACTCCGCAACACCGACACAATGAACTTTAAAGCAACACCCCAAATAGAGAGAGAGAGAGAAGGAAACTACAACTCGAACGGATGTAACATAAAAGAATAATAACAACAACATGACCATACTGAAGTGTTCCTGTTCCTCATATTAAGCGACTCACTTCCTGTCTGCACTTTGAAGAGGCGGAGTTAGACGATGAAGACACACCCAGTAGTGACCTCTCTTCCACGAGCTCAGTATGGGCACTGTCCACAGAGTCTGTGTCGCTGGATTCTGTCTGGGTCGCATCCTTACAGCCGGACTTCATTTCCGGGATCTGAGCAACTTGAAACCTACATTCACACGCACGGGTGACACAGAGGTCAGGAAGCTGGTGATGCGTCAGTGCATGCATGTGCATGTTTATTAAAAACAGACATAAATCCCAGAGTCATAACCGCCCGCAGCTGACCAGTGGTGTATTTTAGACCTGCTCACCTTCCGACAGAGAGAATGGTGACCTCTCCTCCGGGCAGGGGGGTCTTGACCAGGTCAGGGCTTTTGTGCGTATCGGCGGGCAGTGGCAGGGTGGGCAGCAGCAGCTCGGGCCATTTCTTCTGACTGCAGCGGGAACAGTAGAGCCCAGAGCGAGGGGCAAGTCCGTTTATCGTGTGCAAATGATGCTGGTGAGAACACAGCCGGGGCAGCGAGCGGAACTGGGAGAAATGAGGAAGAGCCGGAATCCTGTGAAGACAGAAACAGACTTGTATATAGGTCCCTCCTTCAATGTAAGACAATAGACTTTTTTGTCCACCTGGTGAGTATCATCGGTCCAATAATAATTCTCGGCAGAGAACTGAACCTCTGTGCCAGAACACTTTATTTCAATAGTCCGGATACCTGAGATTATACCAACACTAAACAAACCAGATACAACAGGGGACACGATGAGGAATTAACAAACCAATCCTCCATCCTTCCTCGAAAAACAGGAAAAACCTCAAGATTCTTCTTGTTGTCATCATGTCGATCTTGATTATGAGGTCATGCACATCAAGTCTCTCTCTCTCACCATCTCTCTTTTAGCTCTTAATGCTTGACATGCAGTGTTGGGTGTAACTAGTTACTAAGTAATTAGTTACTGTAATTTAATTACTTTTCTCTTGGGAAAAGTAAAGTAAGGGATTACTCTTATTTTCTTCTGTAATTTGATTACAGTTACTTCTGATATAATATAACTAAATACTGTGTAATATGTTCAATAGCGGAAACGACACCAAAATGACAAGTCTAGCTTTAATGTATGCTTCTCACATTTGTGTACTTTGGTCAGTTAATAAGAATAAGTTCTGTAGTTATTTATTATTTATATGAATTAATTAAATAAGCCGTTTCATGTCCGTCATTGAATCAATTCTAATCAAGGTTGATGTAGGATATAGAAAGTAATTAGTAATTCAAACTTTTTGGAGAGTGTCATTTGTACAGTAATCTAATTACACTATTGAATATGTAATTAGTAACTAGTAATTCATTACTTTTTCAGAGTAACCCAACACTGATGACATGACAATAACTTGCCTTGTATTATTTGAAAGCATTTGATCATTGTTTAGACTTGGAATCATCTGATTCTTTGACCAGCTATTTATTATATAGATAGACATATAAATAGATATATAAATATATATAGATATATATAAATATATATAGATATATAAATAGCTTTGACCAGCTATTTATGGAGCAGCGAAACAGAGCGGGCCTTACAAGCCTGTTTCGACTGCACGGATTGGAGTGTCTTTGAAGCTGCAGCCACTGATCTGGATGAGTTAACTGACACAGTGACATCCTACATCAGCTTCTGTGAGGACATGTGTATTCCCACCAGGACTCGCTTAACATACAACAATGACAAACCATGGTTTACAATGAAACTGAGACAGCTTCGTCAGGCCAAAGAAGATGCTTACAGAAGTGGGGACAAAGTCTTGTATAATCAGGCCAAAAACACACTGACAAAGGAGATAAGAGCAGCTAAGAGAAGCTACTCTGAAAAGCTGAAGAACCAGTTTTCAACCAACGACCCTGCATCAGTGTGGAAAGGCCTGAAAGACATTACCAACTACAAGCCATCATCCCCTCAGTCTATGGGTAATCAACGACTGGCTGACGACCTGAACGACTTCTATTGTCGTTTTGAAATGCAGAGTCTCACCCTTCACACCCGCCCTGACCCTATCTCTGCTATACCATTAACACCTCCTCTTGACATTCAACCTGCACTTAAGATCTGCGAAGAGGATGTTTGCCAGCTTTTCCGCAAACAAAAGATCAGAAAAGCACCAGGCCCAGACAATGTCTCACCCTCCTGCCTGAAAGTCTGTGCGGAGCAGCTGTCGCCCATCTTCACTAATATTTTTAACAGATCTTTGGAGCAGTGTGAAGTCCCTTCATGCTTCAAACGCTCCACCATCATCCCTGTACAGAAGAAACCCAAAATATCTGGACTTAATGACTACAGGCCTGTTGCTTTAACATCTGTGGTCATGAAGTCATTTGAGAGACTTGTACTGGCCCACCTGAAGGACATCACCAGACCACTTCTTGATCCCCTCCAGTTTGCTTACCGAGCAAACAGGTCTGTGGACGATGCAGTAAACATGGGACTGCATTACATCCTACAACACCTAGACAGACCAGGGACTTACGTCAGGATCCTGTTTGTAGACTTCAGCTCGGCCTTCAACACCATAATCCCAGACCTCCTCCTGCCCAAGCTTACCCAGCTCTCTGTGCCAACCTCTACCTGTCAGTGGATTATTAACTTCCTGTCGAACAGGCAGCAGCTAGTGAGGTTGGGAAAATTTAAATCCAGCACATGTACCATCAGCACCGGAGCTCCTCAAGGATGTGTTCTTTCTCCACTGCTATATTCACTCTACACAAACGAATGCACCTCTACAGACCCTTCTGTCAAACTCCTGAAGTTTGCAGATGACACCACAGTCATTGGCCTTATTCAAGACGGTGATGAATCTGCCTACAGAAAGGAGGTTGCTCAGCTGGCTGCCTGGTGTAGTCAAAACAACCTAGAGCTGAATGCATTCAAGACAGTGGAGATGATAGTGGATTTCAGAAGGAACCCTCCATCACTTCCTCCCCTCACCATCCTGGACAGCACTGTGGATACTGTGGAGTCATTCAGGTTCCTGGGCTCCACCATCTCTCAGGACCTGAAGTGGGAGTCCCACATAGACTCCATTGTAAAGAAGGCCCAGCAGAGGTTATACTTCCTCCGTCAATTGAGGAAGTTCAACCTACCACAGGAGCTACTGACCCAGTTCTACTCAGTGGTCATCGAATCTGTTCTGTGCACTTCAATTACTGTTTGGTATGGCTCGGCCACCAAATCAGACCTACGAAGACTACAACGGACAGTTCGTAGTGCTGAGAAAATTATTGGTGCTCCTCTGCCCACACTTCAGGACCTGTACGATTCCAGAGTGAAAAACAGGGCAAGAAAAATCATCATTGACTCCACACACCCAGCACACAAACTCTTTGATCTGCTGCCCTCTGGCCGGCGCTTTAGAGCACCAAACACCAGGACTTCCAGACACAGAAGCAGCTTCTTCCCCCAGGCAATCTCCCTCCTAAACAGATAACTGCTCCTTAAGAGCAATATTCCACTTCCACTACTCCTATAGTGTGCACTATAGTGCCTTATTATATCTACATCTTATGTATACATGCATATAACACTACCTCTACTTACTAAATTATCCATTTGCACAAGTGTACATACGATATGTTTATTCTACTATATACTACCCTGTACAATGTCTCTTATATGTTATTATCCCCCATTTTCTGTACAATAGTCTTTATTTTATATATGCACAATTTAGAATCTTTTAGACTGTAAATCGTATTATATTGTATTGTCATTGTGTTGAATGTCTGTACTAGAAGCTTCCAACACCAAAGAAAATTCCTTGTGTGTGCAAGCACACTTGGCAATAAAGCTCTTCTGATAAAGCTCTTCTGAGTTCTTATTAAATCACATTATTCTGTACTAAGTCTTCTTCTGAATATATCAAGCCGAGGCATTCAGGATCTGTGTTAATTGAATGTGAGTTAAGTGATTTTTGGAATGCAGTTTTCATTTATGTGTTTGTGCACTTGAGTCCTTACTTGATGGATGAAGACTTGCTGAGAGCCATTTGTTTAGTCTCATAATCCAGCAGAAGTTCTTCCAAAGCGGCTGCGTTTTCTATCACAAACACAGAGATATAAAGACCGCAGAATGACTTTCTGTGAAGCTTCTTTGAAATGATGTGTCCCGTTAAAGGTGACATACACCCTCACACACCTTTCTTCTCTGTGATGAGCCGGACCAGAATGCTGATGGTGTCTTCGTTGGGATCATCAACAACATAGGGACACGGGTTTCCTGAGGAGAGACACGAAAGCGCTCAAGACTAACTCGACATACAATCTTTTCGCTATATTTATAAGCTGGGGAATGAATCGAATACATAAGCAGAAAACAAAACACAATGTCCAGGTCACATTTCATGTCAAAATCAATAAAGGATATTTTTATTTTGAGTGGCTATATCACCCGGAGCATGTTCATGACAGCTTCAGTGAGATCCACCCGAGTGTGTTTTATTCTGAACAAATACTGTGAAGTACAAGCATTACTGAGAACTCCTAAGAGGGTGTGTATGTGGATTTTCACCATGTCAGTCGCGTCATTAAGAGCTGATCTGAATAGCCGCAGAGCTCCCCGTGATGCTTTTTTCCTCATTAGCCGTATTCACGTGAGTTCAAAACACAGACACGTCATTGTGAGTAAATGAAGAGTCATGCAGTATTCATCACATCATAATAATAATACAGTCACACTGCACTGAAACTCATGAAAGATTCCCTCTATTGTCTTCCAGTCTGTCGACTGCATACAAAAGGCTGGCTGTGCAGGGAATAATGGTCTCTATGGTAACGGGCTACAGAATTTCCCAGAGTTCCACAGTGAGGCAGCTGGGGATGTTACTGTAGGAACGGCTCACTCAGCACTCTCCTCTATTCAAGAAGAACAACGTCAGAACTGCAGACCGCTTTTATTCTTCTATACGGACCATAAAATAAATGTCACTGTATCAAGTATCATTGTGTCAGACAGAACATTTCACTAAAAAGATGTCAGGTTAGAAATACGATCTAGTTACTGTTCAAAATATATTTACATTTATGCATTTACTGTATTGGATCTTTTTAAATCAATCTCATTTACTCTCCTGATGGTTCTTGAACTGTATCTGTAGAATCCAAGAATGTTCTTTTTATTGTACTCTTTAACAAATGCGATATTGACCCCACTATACCCCAGAGAAGATCAAACTGACATCACACGAGTTTTCAGTCACACCCACTACTGGAACCAAGATTTTCATTATTAAACGCCATACAGATCGGATACCGTTCGTCTGAAGGCTTTAGATATGATTAATACACCACGTTCCTGAAAGTTCTTGCTTAAATGCTGCATGATGCAACTAGATACTCAATTTTTTTAAGAACAGTTTCATCGAGACCTAAACGTGGTCCTGGCGGTCTAGTCATGTTCATGAGTTTGTTTCATTTAGTGTGAATCAGATTAAGTTGAGATTGACCAAGTCAGTAGTCGAGAGTTCACTGATAACTGTTAGGAGAACATCTACTGTACAACAGAGAACAGACTGAATTATTCATCTAGCGAAAGGAGATATAGAGGAGTGTTGCTTAAAGATAGATGAGGAAAGAGAGAGAGAGAGAGAGACAGGGTTACCTGAGCTGTTAAGGTGTTAGCAACATAACACAGGTGAGAAGAGACACTCAACTACACCTGAACTCAGACGCAGGCTTCAGAAATAAAGATGCCATTCAACATCACGGCCAATATCATTTTTAGCATATATATTCAAGTCATGTGTTTCTACCACATATTGGCTTTCCTCTGTAAAGTACAAGTACACTGTATAAAAAACACTTTTGTGCCTGTTTGTTCTAAAACAATAGGGCTGGAACAACACGAGCGTGAATATATGACGACACGTTCTTATTATGAATTCATTCATACATGATTGTTCATTCAGTTCCTCATCTGAGACATTAAAAACACAATCATGTCTTTTGTTCAGCTAGTGAAGAACTTGTGAAGCTGGCTGGGTCGGGTCAAGACTAGTTTTGACATCCCTATAACCAAAGCAAACAGGAAACGCTGGGAATGCTGGTCACTGTCAAATTCTTTTACATCAGGTATTGACAAACTACAGTTGTTGGATGATCAGAGATTTTATTTTTCTAAACCCATGAAGCTAATTATAATCATCACCTCTAATTCAGCTTTAGAACAATGATTGATGTCTTTCACACGCGGTTTCTGAAAGACTCGCCTGCGTTACAGGCAAAACCTGAATCATAATTTCACAGAGCTACTGTACGAAACACAGAACTCAAACCCGCAACGCCTGCAGCTCCACCCATTTATTCACAAAAAGACACAAAGGGGACAAACGTCTGTCCTCGTTGTACAATCTGATCTAGTTTGATTCTGTTTCCAACCCTGATGAGACGGGTTTGATGTCACGGTGTAGTCGGCTGCAATACATATCGGAAACTATTGTTCTACTGTTTACTTTTATGTTTAGTTTGACAGTTAAGTGTCTTGGCGTGTAAGTGTAATGTTATATCGTACCCTCTTTCTCCGGTGTGGCAGACTCTTCATCCACTCCCTCTTTCTCAGCGTTGCACCGGAAGCCCTTTTTCTTCAGCAGGTTGCAGATGAGAATTCCCAGCAGCCCCATGACGCAGAAGATGGGCACCAGCGCGAACACAGCGTATTCGGTGCTCTTCTCCTCAGGGCCGTGAACGGCGGTGGAGTTGGCACCTTCAGCTCCAGTCCTGGTGGAGGTGCTTTTACCAACGTTACGCCTCCGCCGGCTGTATGGCTCTGGAGATGAAAAACGCGCCATGTTATTGGAAAGCATCTAGTGGAAGTGCCGCAAGCTGAAAGTGAAGTCTGTGAACACTTGAGACCAAGTTGACTGTGCGTCTGTAACCATAGTTGTGCATGTATGAATATTAAATGTTACGTGCTGTTGTTCATACACAAACATTATTATTGTTAAACTAGCACAATACAACAAGACAAAGGCGTTAGCTAACGTTATAATAGTTGAAACCTGTCAAATTGAGTTCATATTCATTTACGTGAGTGACGACAGCAACTTAAATGTTGACTGTTCCAAGATGGCGGACACATCTACTTGTCTGTAGTGGTCGAACGTGGCATGTATATCTACGAATAGTCTTGTATTACCATGTCCAAACAAGCAAAAAGACGTGGTAATAGCACTTTTTTTGTGAAATGACCAATACACTCAAATCTCACACAAAATGAATGTACTGTATAAAACTCTAAACACTTACTCCTGACGCAGGTGTGGAGGATGAAGGACTTCCGTGTAGCAGCAGGGTTAAACCTGGAAAACATGTCAATTCATAAACACACAAACTCTCTGTGCTTTGCTTTCTATATCATACAGTTTTCATTTTTCAGAATATAACAACATTTGGACAAAGTGATGAAACAAATGATGAATCATTCCGGAATACGAAAAACATATGGGAATATTCACTGATATTTGTACATGGAAATGGATATGTTTTGTTCTTTACCCAGGAAGACATCCTCCACACACAGCGTCAGACACTGAGGTCGGTGCGGTCAGGACCCAGCGGTTGAGTTTACTGCAGGAAGTATGCGGGCGGCACGGCGCAGCGTCATTGGTGTCTGAGAAGGTGCCTGCTGGGCATGTTCGGCACATTCCAGTCACGCCGGGATCTTCAGCTTCCCCACAAGCCTTAAAGAAGCAAACATGAAACTGATCAGATTGTCATCACAACATGTGTGAAAGAACAAACCGTTGTGTTTTTAAGGCACTGTGTTAAGATTGTGAAATGTTTGAGCACCAATAAAAGAAGCTATTAATCTGACAAAAGACAGAAATAAAAATATTACATTCTGTAGCAACAAAATTAAGCTTTGTATGTCAATAATTATTTAATTTTTTTACAAGGGACGTTGCTATAATGCAAATTTAACAAAGCATTTATACAAGGTAAATGATGCCTCTTAACATTATTTGACGTATTATTTCAAATGAAGGAGTGATTTCTTTGGTCAAATGTGACAATTTCGATGTACTGAATGTGTGTGGGTCTGTTTTCTCTCACCGTGGGCTCCTGCCCGGCTGGACAGAGATCACACACACACCCCTCGTCCTGACGGCACTGCGCTGCCAGTGTCCCCCATATCTCCAACAGCTATAGAGAAACACAAATAACACTGAGAATTAATTGTTGGGCGAAATTATGAATTAAGGATTTGCAGTGATACTGAAATGAAATGAAAGGAAGAGAAATTTACTGAATTGCAATAGAAAAAACAGTGACGTAACAGGAAATTTAGTTTGGTGAATAATTAGAAATAATTGGTTCCTCATGCACAGAATACATTTCTTATTATATTATACAGTAAAAACTATTACGTTTACAGTACAACAGGTTTTTCCCATATGATGAAACTTAGTGTGAGAATTCCTCGTGTGTGTGTGTATGTGGGTCAGACTGTACTGTACAGAAATGTAACATTATCTGCTTACAAATAAAACACACAAATGATCTCAGCAAAAAATATTCCCTGAAGCTGCCATGTATCTGTTTACATTATAATCTACTTGCGCACAGTTGTTTGAAAATGAAATAATAATCAAATCCTCTGATGTTGTTAGTAAAGTAATATTGTTATATATTGTGGAGTTATGCTGTATTGTGTCATAATACACACGCACTCTTTGTGTCTTTGATCAGAAATGATGTTCTATTATTTATTGATTTACAACAAAAGCGTTTCATCCTGGAGAGACAACTAGAAGAAGTGATGCAATATACGGATTCAGAACTCTTGAGATACACTGAGCCATACAGAGACGTATGTGAGACATAACGAAAGACAATAACATTTAGCATTTTAAAGTGAATTACAAAACGTCAATTGGAGTTTGGAGGTAGAGAGACATTCAGGTGTGTGGATAGTGTTCGATGTCTCTACACAAATACCCTCGATTGCTCTTTCATAGCTCATGGGATTTGAGTTCTCAGTTGTGTTTCATTTTAGTATCAACTTAGTCTCAGATGTTTCTCCTTAAATTCATTAAAAAAAAGAGAGAGTGTAATTGTGAAACACATCAAGAGTATGGAGGTGTAAAATTAATAGAGGTAAAATAATCTGGATTTGGGTCAATTTGATGAGAAATGTTTGAGTTCATGTTGAGATCAATAATATTGACTTTTGATGGCAAACTTGACAAATCTGAGCTCAGTTTGAGACATTGTTGAGATCTCTTCTGAAGAGACATTTGTGACGTTTAAAATATCTGAGACACATATGAGACTTGAGCAAACAATTTCATTCTAACCATTAAATCTTATGTGAAGAGCCATATATCACCTTTAATAAACCGGAACATTTTACAAAACATGGGACCCTTTAATAATGTATATCGAAAATAATGTATCCCTCCCTCTTCGAGGAACGCCCCTCTTCCTTTTTTTATTTTTCTTTGAAGTAAATGTTGTTGTATTCGTATTTCGACAATGTTATGATGTGTGTTACTGTGTCATTGTTTATTTTATATTTATTTATATATCTTTATTTTTTCCTTTTATGGGAGGTTTATGTTGAGATGGGAATATGTGGTAACAAAATGTGAAAAAATGAATGCCTTTGAGAGTGCTTTGTCACTGTATATGTTCTGATAAACATAATAAAAAATAGAAATAAATACTATAATGTATAAGTATATTAAGTGCTGTGTCATGGGCTTAGTGAAGGAACATCCAGTGAAGTTCAGAGAGACACTTTCTCACTTCAGTCTCTCTCTCATCCATCACTGACTGCAGAGTGTGTGTGTGTGTGTGTGTGTGTGTGAGTGCGTGCGTGCGTGCGTGCGTGCGTGCGTGCGTGCGTGTGTGTGTGTGTGTGCGTGCGTGTGCGTGCGTGTGTGTGTGTGATGTTCCTGAAACAGACACACACACTTTAAAGAACAGAGGTACATAAAGTCTTTACTCACGATGAGACACACGGGAGCAGAGCAGTAAAGGTGGTTCTTCATCGTCTTCAAGATATTCTTCTATACTCATGTAATCTGAATACAAAACATGACAGAGACTTAATGACACAGCAAAACATTTCAAGTCAAGAAAACCTCTTCTGAAGGCCACGGCTGTGGGTTTCCGTGTGCACAAATATAATCTATAAGCTGAAGTGTGATAGAAATAGCTGCAGGCCTGTGGTTTTGGGCAGCTCTGCTTTTCTTGACCTATTTTTAGACTCAACAGGCCCAGTCAGGATAGAAAGCACTTACTGGATCTACTAGAGTCAGTAAGTACACATTATGGACTGATGCTCTGATCATCGGGTCATGACGGTTTTCGAAGCTTTAACATCACACTAGCACATATCTGTAAAAACATCACAATCAAAACAAAGCTTTGGGAGCCAGACTTGTTCTATTTAAATGAGATTAGATGAGATTCGCTTTAGAATTTGAACCCAAACATTGTAGTCAAATTCTCCCCAAATCAGATTATCGGTCTCATGCTGTCTGTCTTCATTTTATTGCTCTATACTCTTACTGCGTGTCATTTGTGTCTACCTTCCTTTCTCTAAAAGAAATATAGGGGAACAATTATGCAAATAAATACAAATTTAAAGGAGTTCAAAGTCAAAGACTTTTGACTTGTCATTTTAGTCTCATGAGCTTTGAAAGAGCACTAAAATAAACCACAAACACATTCTCTTGCTAAATATTACTTTTACAACACATACAGGATATTTTTTTCTAATAAATCGTTAGGAAAAACTGAGAAGAATTATTTGTTATATTTTTAGTATTGTAAATGTTATTGTTCACAAACCACATTTTGTTTTGTTTAGTAAACACAATATAGCACTCACACATCTGTAAACTTAATGCTATTTTACAAAAAAAAACTAGAATAAAGCAAAGCAAGAACAACACAACAATCTTCAAAATCCTTATTGAACAATAGAAATCCACCACAGATAAAGAAAATCTAAAACAAATCAAACTATTATCTTAAGAACAACTTGACACCTGCACTGCTTTGATCTTGTTGTCATGACAACAGAACAGACAGTGCTACTGATAACCCCACTTACCCCAGCGTGGTGTTGTTCTCTGTTGCCCTGGTAACAGTCTGAGGATGCTTTGCTTGCAAAGTGTCACACCGTACCTGTCTGCATAACGCTGCCATTCCTTATACTGCCACTCAAAACCACAGCTCCTCCCACAACCTGTGATAAGCCCCACCCCCTCTACCACAGTCCTCCAATCATATGAGCTCTTACATTAAGAGTCTGAGGCTGTACTTTGTTATGTCAAACACAAGTTTTTTAAGTATATGTTTTCTGGCTGTGATGAATGGGTTGAAAGTGCAGAAAACGTCATAATTAAACTTAAACAGCATGTGTCTGACGTTTAACATTTTGTCCATATCTGCACAGATTTTGGCATATAGCTCAAGTTTGATAGCGACACTTTTTAGCCCAACTTATCATACAAATATTCTTAAGAATTGAGTCCTGGTAAATCAAGATGATTTTGAGAATCAGATTAAACTGGACTTTGAATGCAAGCGGACCAGAGCGATTTAATGCACTAAAGCTTTACGCTTCTACCCCATGATACATCACTTTGATTTGGAGAACAACCCGCCACATTCCAGCTAAAAAGTTTGGCAGAAAACAATACAAATCAAGACTACTTAAACTCTTCATGTTTCACCATGCAAACCAAATGACTTTACAGTTTTGGCGACGGACATTAAGTCGGCCTTCTGTCCAAATGAAAGGGCTCGTTGGAGCTCATTCTGCCCCCACCTTTAAACCACCACCAATGTCTCCACCTTCACATTTCAAGATCAGCTGCCAGTGGCACACGACTCATGCCTGTTTCAATTTAACTCTTTCATTAAAAAGCTATAAAGCCCCAACGGACAGTAATTACAGTTCATGCATCTCTATCTCTGTACTGTCCAATTTCCCATTCCGTGGTTTTGGGAGTGCATGAAAAACGGCATAAAGCAAATAAAACAACAACAAACATAAAACAAGAATTGCCTATTTGGGATCCATCAAGTTACAAATTGGACGCGATGAAGAGGTTGCCCTGGACTGACTTCTGGAAGCGTGGCGCTTTGCAGCTAAAAATCCTCGTTCCATCCAAACGACTCGGGATCCAAAGCTCCCAACCGGAATCACGCCATCATACAAGACAAAGCCAGAGCTGAGCACCATCCCAAGCATGAATGAAACAAGAGAAAATGTCTTTTCTACGGCCAAGACGCAAAACCGGAGTCTAGCCATCGTCTCCGTGAAACACTCTCATTAAACTACAGTGACTTTTGATAACCTTCCACTGGGGTCAATATGTGGACAGACAAGAAATATAAACCAATTGATTATAAGACCAGCTCACTGATAAGATTACAACCACAACAGGAGAATCAACTGCCCAACTGACATGTCATCTCAAACAAGCTATGAATCAGAATGACAAGATCACGATACACGTGGTGTCTAGGGAAGCTTATGTTTGGCACAGCTTCGTGTCTGAATTGGACCCCATTGACTTCACAAAAGTCCTCCAGAGGCTCGGCTGAGTTTGCAGCTCTAATATAAAAGCATACATCTAGATGTTTACGTTTATAAGAGCTGCGTGTGGTTGTAAAAGCGTTGTACGGGGTCAGATCAAAAGAGAAAATACGAGAAAACACGCACAAGACTTAAAGCCATGTGATCTTGACGTGTGGTCTGGACGTCAGTAATTTCAAGTCAACATGCGTTGTCACAACACGTGTCACTTCCTGTTCCTGCCGTGACATTTCGACACTCTTTCTCTAAACTCCCAACAGCCTGGCGGTGCTGACAAATATAGTCTGAGATTTTAATAGCCAGACACTTTTCATTTCCATAGCCTCATTTTTACTCCCTCGAAAGAACGGACCACCCTTTGATTTCAGCTGCTTTCCGTACATTATATATCCTGCATGGTTCCAACTACTCGCCAACCACGTGCTGTGACCACCACGATCCTTCTGCACCAGGGGGAGAAGAACGTTACACAACAATTACGACGACCAAAAAGAGACGCCGGCATGTGAATAAAACCTCATCAGACAATGGGGCGGAAAAGATGTTTTTCGATTTATAAGTTGTGTTGGACATGTTTGAGTAAAATGACTGAAAATACTGTGTATATATATGAAATATACTGAACAGGTGAAAACCAAGGGATGTACCCGCTTTCTATGGACTCTCCGGATTAAAATGAGACAAAAAGAAAGTCATGAAAGGCAATAAAATCTTGGATGCAAGTCGACATTTAAACAGACGCTTGTATAAATTTCAATAACAGTACGCACGACACGTACATTACTAAACCGGTTTTCTGGTTTGCAGAAAAAGTGCCAGCTCAAAACAATAAAAACAGACCAGCTTGTGCTAAATGTGGCACCGGGACTTTTTTTAACCAGGAAAAACAGCCATCAAACGCAGAGGTGGAACTATATTTATCTAAAACCAGCAAAAAAAATGACGTAGCATTTACCAAACACTAATTTTAGTCGCAGAAGTTAATAAGGTGTTGCTCGTTGTTTTGGAAGTAAATCACGTTTCTGTTTGTATAGTTTGCCGTACACACAGTAGGTATGAGACGTGAAAACAGGATTACGGGCCGTGTGCATCATTCTGCTGCGGTTTCTCCAGAAAAAAAACACAGAAAGAGCGCTTATGGTCAGAGATGAGACATGTGCCTGTCCAACATAAAGCTCTTGATGTCACATCTAAATAACAGTCATTGTGCCAAATATCATTCTGAACAAACATGGCCATGATCCACATTCACGTACCATCATGTAAGATTGAACTATTCATAAAGATCTTTCAAGGTTGTCTATAAATACATGATTGACTCTTAAGTATAAGTGTTTAGATTTGTTCGTTGTTTACTGCTGCTTTCATTTTTCCATTAAGAGTTTAGACAAGTAAACATAAGGTGATGGTAACCACAATGATGGTGAGAATGTAAGTTGACACAATGAGCAAACCACGTCATTGGTGCAGGATTCCACCCGTTTGATTGGCACGCTGACATCACTGACACCGTCTGTTGCTGTACAATCACCCGTGCAGAACAAACAGAAGTGTCCATCTCAAAGCACTAAACACACTCAGAGCATAATATGTATATGTATGTATACCTGTATGCAGAACTGTCTAATAAATGTTAATGAAATCCTTCTGCGGAAGAATCTTACGGTGCCAAAAGCTGAGATTCCCACAGTCTGATCTGCAAAACAACCTGGAGAGAAGTTCAGACTGTAAAATGGAAACAGCCCGTTGCTGAACCCAAAAGCCTTCTGGAAAACAATGAGATCAGGGAAGAATCTGGGGGAAGACGAGCTCATTTCACCACTCGGAAAATAAACTATACAGCAAAACGCTTCCTTAATGGAAACGTGGAACAATCCTTATTCCCGAAAGGGGAATTCCACCTTCCCGGCCCGGAATGTCAAACATACCCGTATGCAAGTCCAACGTCAATGAGCAGGGTTTGGATGCGTGAAGGAAATCTGGCTCTTGTGAACTTCGTATAGAAGTAGTGGATTCTGACGGGATGTATTTTTAAAAAAGCTCGTTTTAAACCGGTTTGACGCGAATACTAATATTCCAAAACACTAAGTTAAACACTTTCTTTCTTCCACACAATGCAAGTCAATGGGGTTCCCTTTTGTTTGGTTACCAATGTCCTCCAAAATAAAGAAAGTCATTCAGGTTTGGAATGACATGAGGGTTGGTCACCCAATGCCACCGGTCGCATCTCGTGGCTCTAAATCTACAATGAGCTTCCACTGAAGGAATGTCACACTACCCACAATGCACTCTGCTGATTAATAGATGCAGGCCTCGGGGAGGGTGCAGGTCTGGGTCGCGTTGCTCAGGCATCTGGGAGGGGGGGACTTCCTGTCACATGTCCGTCTGTGCCCTCTAATATCACCCTGAATAACTCTGACGCCTCAATGTGGCCACGACACCAGGTGCTGTCTCATCTCATCCTGAATTGCATAACTCGTCCTTTATGTGGTCTTGGGTCATGTGAAAACAAATGTCACAGCTGTGGTTTAAAGCCACAGTTTTTTTTATCTAAATATTAACATAGCAAATCTGTATACTGTAGATCAATTCTTATAACAAAGACTGTCATCCACTTTATTATTCCTTAAAGATTCAAATAATGGAGTACGATAAGAATTTCCATGGCTGTATAATACTGGGAGTGCTGCAGTAAGTTCATCTCCCGGGCTCAGCAGAACCCACGAGGACACAAATGAAATCTCTGTTGATCTGGGGTCAGCCCAGTCTGTGCGCCAGCAGTGCCCAAACCACACAGAGGTCAACACGGACACGTCCTGCCAACGCAGGTACGTCTGCACGCGAGGGATAGAAATGCTTGCAGTTTGGGTGAAACCATCGACCAACACAAATAACAAAGCTTAAAATTAAACCATTGATTTCTGCATCCAGCCGTGGCGGGTCTGGACCAGAACCAGCCCGCAAATTTCATAGGAGCGTGCTCAATGTCAGAAAGCCTTCCTGCCAACGAAATTCCCACTTCAAAATTTGTGCCGTCTCCTCGGTTCAGGTCAGCAATGGAGCAGGAGTAATTACAGATAAGAACCTAGACTTTCAGAGTTCAGTCGCATCTTGTTTGGACGGCACAGCAGAACCACATGGACAACATTTGGACATGTCTGCTTTCCACTAGGATGGACGAATTAACTATCAAAAGGATGTTACGCAGGCACGTGAATAATGCACAGATAACTATACCAACACTGGATTCTGTAACATGAATGTAAGGCTCGTTCATAAAGAAACATCAATGCTGATTGGCTGATGGCATAAAGGACCGGACACAGTGACTGACCCCTCACTAACCTCACACAAACACATCACAATACACACAGATTTCTGAGACAGCACTGCTATTATTATTAATATTTTTTTATCCAGTCTATTGTCATGGTTAAATCTAATTCAGATAAACCCGCCCCTGAACTGTGATTGGTCACTTTCCCTTAGTGTTCTAAACATACACGCATTGGAGAGTCTAATGGTCCATCCTTTAACAAACACACGCTGTGGTTATATTAGATCAAGCCGTTCATGACGTTGGTGACGTCATAAACATCATAAACCAGCCTTCAATTAATGCTGCAAGAATGTTTCGCATTTTCAAACATAATGCAGCTTGTTTATAGTTCCACAGACAAAAATGAACTACAAAGTCACAGAAAATAAGCCCTGTGCCATATAAAACTCCAGGCTCGGTGCCAATACTGCAGATTTTTGATATTAACATATTTTCTGCGCTTAAAGGTCTACATTGCATGATATACTGTGTAATGTTTCATAACACAGCAAATTTGTTTATAGTGTAGTCTATATATTATGCATCCACTATAAACTGTAGCTGGCGCACTGCGTGCCAAAGTCTGGAGCCAGTGTGTGTGTGTGCGTGTGCGTGTGTGTGTGTGTGTGTGCCCAGTGGGCGACACATCACACAATGAGCTGTACAGTATTTAAACACGAGACTGCATCTGCTTCACAGTATCTCAGTTCACTGGAAACAGGCACATGAACTCAAGATTCAGGAATGACATATTGCACGGCGGAGATGGAGGTAATATGATCATATTTCATTGTGTTATATATTGTGCCATAAAATCATAAACGGTCCCATGTTATGCTCTCATGCATACAGATAGATACTGATTGATAATTATATGATCAGTTTAATTTCCACCATAAGTCTTAAGTCTGTAAATTAAAGGTAAACATGATTTTCCTGGCAGTCGACATATTGGTTACACACAATAAAAAAAATTTCTTAACAGTCTCAAGTTTTCTTTACAGCAAAATTTGTGCATTTGTAAATCAAATCAATCAAAAGAAAAGGTAACACTTTCATAACAAACTTTATTTATTTCATATCAGTGTAGGCCTATACAAAATTAGTTTTCACAAAAAGCAAAGTTACTACAGTTATTAATATGGATACAGCATTTCCCTCAAACATTGTCAATTATTTTGTTTCTTTTAATAAGTGACTAGGATTATTTTTAGTAACAATAACTGAAATAAAAAGGTTACTTTGACAAGGGATGCCTATATAAATTCAAGTTATAATACACATATCTATGCGCAGCTACATTATTTATTTGAACATGCTTATACAAATGTTTTGAAACTATTATTTACAGTTATTGTTTGTGTTATTATAACGTGTTAATACCAAAGTCATTTCTTTAAAGGCGTTTGTTAATCTAGTTTTAGATCATAAAGATATCTAAGTTATTGAATAAATGACAAGTTGGTTTGTACCGAACGCATTAAAGTTCATCACAGTGTCAAAATGAACTAGACGCGACGCGCTTCTTTTGTCTCCGTTTTACTGTACTTAGGTCCATATATCAAGCAAAATCACACACATACAGGTGTAAAATTGAATAAAAGTCTTTCACACTCGTCTCAGTACATTACAGGCTACAGCATTTGAATCCATAAGAAGAAATTGTCCAGGCAAAAGTGCCGCATCCGCACTGCTGACAAAAGAACTACCAAGAATAAAGTTGATATCTTACCTGCTTGTTAAAGTAAAATCATACGTGTCTTGTTATCGCCGTGTGGCGGACGTTAAGCAATAATTAAAGAAAGAGAGAAAGAAAGATGGAGCCGGTTAAAGAAGCGCAGAGATGAGCTGTGCGCGAGCCAACATTCAAACCAATGAGTCAAAGACGAGAGAGAGAGAGAGAGAGAGAGAAACACGTCACACTGAGTGTAATATGAGTTACTCACCACCCACCATCTGCTCTCTCTCTCTCTCTCTCTCCATTCATTTTAGTCACGCTTGTCGTCATGACCGTTGGAGAACTGCATTGCGTAAACACTAGTAGCCTAATACATAAATAAATACACAAAGAAAACCCACACGAAATAGACAGCAAAGCAGAAAAACAGAAAGACAAAAAGAAAGAAAACAAGAGACAAAACAGATAGAAATAAAGAAATAAAGGCACTATTAAAACACACAATGCGTATTAATCTGTATTTTTCATCCTCTTAAAATATTTTAGAAAAACGTTTGCAACATTCGGATTGACACAATTAAGCTATAGCCTATTCTTATTGATAGTATAAATGACATTTTTCTATCACTTTTTCTATCATTTGTGGGGTGAAATGACAGTTTACACATGCTGTAAGATCACTTATTGAAATGTAAATATAATTTTAGGCCCTGCACCTGCCGTGCGCACCTGAAGGAAACTGTCTGTTAACAACAAAATCACCTTCACACCACCTGCCTGAAGACATCACAAAAACAGCTTAGAGAGGTGAAGTTTGTTCTGAGAAAGATTTAGCACAGTTTGATTGTCTAAAGCAATGACGCTCATACAAATCTCATTCTGTCCTAAATGTTCAAATATGTCACTATAAATGAATTTCTCTGCATTTACATTTAGTCATTAAGCAGACGCTTTTATCCAAAGCGACTATGAGGTGAACAACATAAGGACAACAAAAAGCATAAGTGCAATAGAACTGGTCTCATAGCCTACCACAGTATACTGTACAAGGCTAAGGATTCTTTTTTTTGGATAGAAAGAGTAGAAAAGAGATAGAAGTCAGAACTGATCGGTCAAGAGATGTGTTTTCAGCCGGTTCTTAAAGATGGCAACAGAATCTGCTGATCTTGTAGCAGCGGGCAGATCATTCCACAAATGTGGAACCGATCCAGAGAAGGTGCGCGAGAGAGATTTTTTACCTTTTGGGATGGCGCCACAAGACTATTGTGCAGTATGTGAAAATGAGCAGACAATGTCATTTCCATTTCATTGAAATAATGTTTACATTTGAGTCTACACGCCTGTGTTCTTTTCTCTTTTTCATACCCTTCCTCCCCCTCCAGGACAGGTTCACGGGTGTAAGAATGTAATGCGGCCATCAGTGTTGGGTGTAACTAGTTACTAAGTAATTAGTTACTGTAATTTAATTACTTTACCCTTGAAAAGTAAAGTAAGGGATTACTCTTATTTTTCTGTAATTTAATTACAGTTACTTATGATGTAATTAAACTAAATACTTTGTGTAATATATGTGTGTGTAATAGTGGAATTGACATCAAAATTCAGAGTCTAACTTTAAAATCTGTGCTTTAATGTATAATTCTCACATTTGTAATACTTTGGTCAGTTAATAATACTACTTTATGTAGTTTAATATTATTTATTTGAATGAATTAAAAGAGCCGTTTCATGTCTATCCTTCAATCACTTAACTAATCAAGGTATAGGATATAGAAAGTAATTAGTAATAAGTAATTAAATACTTTTTGGAGAGAGTAATTTGTACAGTAATCTAATTACACTATTGAATATGTAATTAGTAACTAGTAATTAATTACTTTTTGAGAGTAACTTACCCAACACTGGAGACCATGAGCACATGCTGCAGGGCATCTCGACAGAATTCTCTCACTATAATGCGCATCATTCGAGGTGTGTCACGGCTCCAGATGAATATGAATAGATCATGAGGAAAGTTACCAGACATTGATGAACATTTAATCCGACAGCAAACTGAATAGGTGGAGCAACTTTTTGTTCGTTGTTGATTTCAATCTTAAGAATAATAAACTGTTGAAGTGAACGATTAGTGTCACCCAAATTCGACGAGTCTGAAAGCACATAAAAAAACTGAAAAAGAAAAACAAGATTAAAACAAGTAACTCTTTTTAATCCACCACCTTAAATCCAGGCCTCAAACAGCATGAATCAAACTAATGCAATCATCAAGTTCTTTTTGCATTTAATATCTTTAAACATCCATTTAAGCATTTACTGAAGATATATAATGACTTTTCATTCGTCCAACAAAAAAAATCCAATGAAAGAGAACTTTTGATTCTGTTCACCAAATCAAATGAAAAAAACATGAATCCATTCATATAAACGAGTATACAACTAGACATTTAGTTAATATTGCTAATGGCATAAAATATAATTATAAAATTAATTATCATATAATTATCTGCATTTTTATTTCCTTCTTTTGTTATCTTCATGTGTTATCTTTCAATGCCTGGGTATTGAAAAGTTGACAAAAATCACTTACGAAAGAAACATGCTTAAAAAAATGTACAGTCTTAAAGAAAAATCTTTGACATCTTATTGCAGCGAGTGGACACATGCTTTCTCAAGAAAGGTCACCTTATTCAGGTTATAAGAAACGGCTTGACCACGTTTATATGATCCTGTTGGATATCTGGCTCTATTGATGATTCTATAGGGACCTTAAAAGATGCCTGCATGGGTCTGTAATTAGGTGCGTTTGAAAGACAAGATAAGGTTCATGGCCTAAGGTAACTCTGTAACTCGAGAGAAGGCAATGCAGGTTAAGTCTGACTCATTCTTTGGTTTGTAAACACCAGCAGAATAAAACCAGACTCAACTGCAGGGTTAAATGTCTATCGCATGAGATTATAAAGCTCCCATTGTGCACTCTTGCAGCTAGTTCCCAGTGCATGACGTGAATCGGCCTTGTGTGTTTCATTTAGTTTGTATGAACATTGGGCAGATATTCAAAACCATGTGCTGTCAACCCAATAACAACCCAAATACTGCAGGGTTAGTCAAGTTTGGATTGCTACGGGATGTGCTGACATCAGTGTTGAAAACCCATCAAATCAAAACCAGAGGGGTCGATATGGTTATATTTATTCGTTCAGATTAGGGCTCCAAGATATATTGATATTACCATAATACCACAATAGTTTACGATAACAGAATCATTTTAATACCTCAAAGTTATGTATGTTATGGCAGCTGGGACGCCAGAAATATTTTGTAAAATAAAAAATGCGTGTAGTTTCTTGTTTTGCAGTCTTTTTCTGTAATTTGACCTTTTTGACCATATTTCAAAAATACGTGAAAATTCTGTAAAACACAGTAAAATGTCAGTTTTCTACATTATATGTGAAAAATCTGTAAAAAAAAAAAAAGCAAAATTCTGTAAACGACCACGTTTGATGGCATTTGAACAGTTTTTGTTTCATGTTTTATGTACTGTTTTTATAACATACATGAACTGTGCAATACATATGTTGGTTGTATAATTTTCAGTTTTAAATATAATATATTTTATAAACACTATCAAACTGCATATTGCATTTTTTTCAAAAATCGTGCAGCATAGATATTGATGTTGCTAAATGTTGATATTATGTATTTATATGCATGTCAACTGAACGAAACTGCTCATGGTACTTAAATACTTATTCCAAATCAACATAAAAAATGAGGATTCTGACATCAGTGAAATGTTTAATTACAAAGACACACAGTGACAAAATAAGACAAATATCAGTAACAGTGTGAAATCAGCTTGACAACTGTTACACGAGCCACAGACGCTGTCCATCTCTCATAAAACACCGTGACAGCTTGAATTTAAATGAGACGGCACATGCCAACTGGGGACTTATAAAAATATGCCATTAGATTCATATGAACAATCGTAGACTGTGAGAGCACTATGTACACAGAAAAGCCAATATATACCAATATTTACAATGAGGAGGGGCAGAGAGAAATTACTTACAACAGTAAGACTTCCATTAGGAGTTTCATCACTTGCTTGATTTAGATATTTGCTAGAAAAACAAATTCAGATTTATGAAAATACGATTCTCTGATGATCTTGTCTGTCATAAAGGCAAAGTCAATTCTTTGACCCAGAGGTTATTGGCACTAACATTCACAAAACAGATTATTAAAGTGAAACCTGTAAACGTGACATGACATGGTTTGTGGAAATCACTGCAGATTAAATCACACGTCATTCTGTGGGATTCGGATTCAGGCGAGTGTGTTCGTGACCGAATGCATCATCAACCTACGGCAGCTGAATTGACTTTTAATAGGAAGTCGTTTCAACTTAATTCTCACTCATAAACACAGCGGAAGGGCTGTCACCTGTCTGTCTTCAGTGTGTGTGTGTGTGTGTGTGTCATAATCTACACACAAACACAGTTCTTAAACTTGAAACTGGAATCGACATTATGTGACACGCACGACTCCTGACAGATTTCAAAGGGTCAGTTGTCACAAAACATGTCAAGAAACATCTGATATTTCACCCTAAAACCTAAAGGCAAACAAAAACGTTTTAATTTCCATTTTGCAAAATTTTATTATGAAAACCCTGGTCGTTTCTTAATGAGAGTCGCCTCAATTATGTTTCCAAAAAACACTCCAGACTACAGTATTGATAAATTAAGTGCTATAAAAAAGTATAAACTACAACTGAAAAACATAAATACTGTACAAAAAGTTTTTTTGTCATAACTATAATACGGAATGCCATAGCTGTTCTTTTACATCATGTGGTGAAGTCTTTTTTATACATAGAAATAATAAAGTGAAAGTGTGTAATAAATCTGATCGTGGATTATTGGAGATATAGTAGCGTGTGTATTATAGCGTTTTGTAGGTATTTTAGCCTCATATTGCACATTGGTTACTAAAGATAGACTCTCAAATGTACAGCACAACAGAGAGGTTTAACATCTTCATTCTCGAATGAAATCACAGTCTGTAAGGACCAGTAGTCGATCGCTCGAACCATGCGGCGGACAGTTCACACCGTTTCCCACAATCCTCTCTGTCTCATGTGACGCGTTTCATACCTTCTCTCCAGCCAACTGAATAATTCTACGCCACGCAAAAATGTCCATTTTCTTTCTTTCTTCCTTCCTTTAATCCTTCACCTGTCCCCGCATTTTCCTTCTCTGGCGACTCGACGGTCTTCTCCTCCGCGAGGGGTTTTCAGCGTAACTCTTATTTTAAAAGTTGAGTTTCAACACGATATTTAAAAGCGCCCACAGAGGAACACCACACGGCAAGCGAGATCGATTTCTCACAACAAGAAACAAAGTGGCGGAAAGCTCTGACCCAAACGAACACCCCGTTATTCACATCTTACACGCCCGTGCACAATGCATAAGAAAACAAGAAGGGGCGGGGCTTCAGGGGGAAGTGCGAGGGATAGTCCAGCGGCTTGCGTGGAGGGGCGGGGCTTTATCACACGCGCCACAGCAGTAAGTGGTTTGTGCTGTCGTCCCGCCCCACCGTCTCGCTGCTATTGGTCAGTCTGAAATCTTCATAGCCGTCGCCGCCGCTGATCACCAGCAGGTTGGATTTGACGGGCGTGAGCGTTGACGAGCGCCGTCGGGCCGAGTCGCGCCTCTGCAATCCTCCACCGCCGCTCTCAGAGTGATTCTGTGTGGAGTTCACTAAAAAGAAACAACATAGCACACGTCATGTGACCACGTGTTAACCAAACAGCGGTAAAAGTGCAGGAAGAGAGAACCAGACCTGCGTCTGACTGCAGCGGGAAGTTAAGATCGAAACCTTCCGGCAGCTCGATGCACGTGAGGAAGCGGACGTGACCGGTGTGACCGTGAGCGGAGCCCATCGGGACGAGGGGAGACCGCACAGAGCCCGGTCCGGTGCTGGACGACACGGGCGGGATGACCAGCGTCAGAACGACGCCGGCGCTGGTGCCGATCCACAGCAGGTCCTTACACGCCAGCAGAGCCGTGATCCGCAAGCAAGCTGCCTTGTGCTGCCGAATAATAGCATCAGAACCTACGAGGATCAAAAATGACAAGGGTGCGTCATCTTATTTTGGTGGAGTTCTGATTAAGACCAGATTTACAATCTCGTTGGATGAGGAATGATAAAAGCCATCATTCAACAAACTTCTAAAATATAATAGAAGCTAATAAAATAGATTTGTACAGTTTTAAGGAAAAAACAACAGGATCCAAATATTAATGACATCATGCATATGACAGGGTCACGCTAAGGGTCAGATGACATCACACACTAATGCACCTGTGTGTTAGATTGAATGCACACTAGTCAGTACCTGCGAGCATCTTGTGTACGGCAGGCGCCACGTCGACCTCCGTCAGGCTCTCGTAGGTGGAGGCGTGATAGAGTCGCACCTGAGCGCTGCCCTGTAATGCCATCCACACGCCCTTCCCATAATTCACTATACTGGTGAAGCAGCGCGCGCTGTCCTGACCCACTTGGAATGAATGCTTTTGCAAGACAGGAAGTGAAAAATTGCAACACTTACAGTTAAACCTTAATGACATCACCACTTCTAAACAATGAGTATCGAACGTAATGTACATGTATACCTAATCAGACATTTGCACGTCTCACCTCTTGTGTTAAAGTGCTGGGGTTGACAATAAGTACACGATTTTGACAACCACACCACAGCTTTCCGGCCACGGGAACCATTTTAGTCACAGGTACACTTGAAGAGCCCAAACACAGCGTTTGTGAACTCTGAGGATCCCAGAAACTTCCTGCGACACAGACAAACATTTCTTGTAAAAAAAACCTTTTTTTATACTTCAGATGTTCAGCTTGAAATGACTGAATCTGTGTGTACCTGCTTCCCTCTGATAGACAATCACCTCCCCGTTTGCCAAGGACACGAAAACGTTGTTGTCAAGATACCTGGAAAGACAAAGAAAAAAGATGTCTCCAAGTTGATGCTGTATGGGTTACCATGACGATGGACCAAGGAGGCAGTGGCTGCTTACAGGATACAGAGAATAGAAGCGGAATGCTGCATCTTCATACTGTTCTTTCTGTTCCTGATGTTGTCTGATGATTGATACACATGGATGCTGCAAAACACACAAATATCACATTGCGAATTTCATTATGCTCATGAAACGTTGTCTTTTTCATTTTACCTTTTAAAGTGCAGATATAGTAAACAAAGACCTTAAATGCATAGGTTGTAAATTAAGAGCTGCTTTATAGTAGATCTGTCCCAATATTAGGTTTTCACTACACAATTATCATGCCCCAAAGAAATATAAGACAAAAATATTATACCAATACATATAGAAATAAATAATTCATCTTTAATTTTAGTCAATAAATCACTACATTTACACCAGATTTACAATCTTTAGAATCATATACAGTACAAGATTTATAATCTTCCAATAGATTTTTTACAATTTTATTATATGTGTAATATAATATAAACAATCACAGTTGTTGCCAATACTGATATATTTTGACACCCTTCATTTAAACTGTCTTTCTTAAAAATAAAGGCGCTTCACGATGCCAAAGAAGTACTGTTTGTCTAAATGGTTCCATAAAGAACCTTTAACATCCAAAGAACCTTTTTGTTTCACGAAAACTATGATGAGGGAGAACATGTGACCAAATGAACAGCTCTTGCTAATAAATCCATTTTCTTTTTGTTTTGAGTGTTGACTGTGAGGGCACAAGCAATCAAAGCGGCTTGCATGAGTGAACGAGAGAGAGAGAGAGAGAGAGAGAGAGAGAAAGAGAGTAAATGTTTATATGGAAAGTAATGAAGGTCACCTGAGGTGAGACGTTGAGTTCATGAGGTTGCATCATCACAAGCTATTCCAGTTCAACTCTTAATTAAACTCATGGGCATCAGATGCTGTCTAAACAAACTTTCGTAACACTCCATTACAACGTCTATTAATCATTACATAACCTTAAAGGGGTCATATGACACAGCTAAAACTAATATTATGGTTTGTTTAAGATGTAAAACAATGTGTACACATGATTTAAGGTTGATAAACGCTGTATTTTCCACACACCGTGCATGTTTGTATCTCCTCTTTGCTCCGCCTCTCTGAAACGTGCAGATTTTTAACAAAGCTCATGGCTCTGAAAAGCGAGGTGTGCTGTGATTGGCCAGTTCACCAGTGAGTAGTGATTGGTGGAATACTGCAAGCGTGTGAGGGAAATGTAACGCCTCTAACCATATTTGGAACATCAGGTTCCTCTTCAATTGTACTGACAGGTACGCCCACCTTACTTGAGTATACATTTGGGCGGTCTTAGTCAAATCAGACCACCAACTGACATAGATTTGTGGGGGTGTGGATACACGAGGAGTTTCAGGCAGGTCAGGGTGAGCATTCACTTTTAGAAATTCATTTTTGAAATTTTACGTGTCTAATACATGCATGGGCAACTTATAACACACCAAAGACACAGAAAAACACATGTTCGCGCCATATGACCCCTTTAATAATAACCTTAAATCTTAATACAATTAAATAGTTTGAAATGTTATCAAACTAAATTTACTGTATGTGTACTTAAATGTTCTTACATTCAAAGTTCTATGATAAAATCATGAAAGATTTAGACATCCCTGAAATGCAATGAACTGACCATTTTAACAATAGTCTTGCATATATAACGTGTCATTCAGCATCCAAGAACGGTCTTCTTTGTCCACACTCTGAACCATCCGTTCTGTTGACTGAGTCATGGCCAAACAGGTGGGTAAAAATAATAAAAAACCCAAAGCCTTTCACTCACGATGGACAGATCTCAGTCAATTCCGAACAAGTTTCATTCAGAAGTCGCATCACAGAAGTTCACATCAATGATGTCATAACACCGCAACCAATCACTGACTCACCAGCCGTCCTCGGTTCCCAGCCAAACGGAGCTCTGATACGCCTCTGGGTCGATGCTGAGCAGGTCGTCCAGGCTGGCGCGTGTGAACGACCCTCGACTGGACCTCCGCATGGCCCGACCGTCCATGGGATTGTCGGCACTGAGCCGAGCAGCCCCGAATGAGCTGGGCACCGGAAACTCCTGCTCCTCCTCAGAGCTGGTGGTCTCAGTGGCCATGTCCTTAGAAACGGCCGCCTCATCATCTTAGAGAAATAATGAGACATATTAAAATGATAACGCGAGGGATCTCAAGACAGAAGGTTTAAGGAAAAGGGTTTTAGACTCACTGAAGTTGGATGAGATGGTAGAATGGGAGGCTTGACTCTGTAGTGTGGATGAGGGGCTGGGAGAGTCTTCATCATCCGTGTCATCGCTGTCGAAGGGCACGAGCTCCGCCGGTGGAGCCGCGGGGGGCTCGCTGAGCTCTAGAGATGAGCCGGAGATGGAGATGTGAAGCTGGGGTTGTGCGGAGGCTGTGGTGCTCGAGTCCGCCGGGACAGATGGAGCAGAATTGCCAATACGTTCTCTGCTATGACAAACAGAGAAGATTTACCGACACAGTTTCTTCTAGTTTCATTTTTGCACACGTCACAGACAGCACCGTTAATCACACTTTATGTGTCCTGTATTGTATATTGTATTTACATGCTCGTTTATACAAAACCAGGTATGTGTTGAAACAATTCTCCCTCCATGTCACACTTTACACATTGGGTTCAAACTCACAAACATCTATCTTATGAAGGATTAGAACTTTGCAATGCAATGATATCACAGTACAAAAGCAAACTCCATATTTATAAAACTACTTGCACAAAGTGTATATTCACCATGCCCACAGTACGTTATTTATGTATAACTTTATAAATCTATTTCTAAATGTGTTTTTTATATTACTATTGCATTTTTTTTATGCAAGCTGCATCATCAGATAAAACCACACAAACTGTGCATGTGAACATTGTGTGTGATCCAATACTGAAAACTGGGAATATTCTTTTGAACTGGTTATAAATTGTCAATACTTTCACTGCATTTATTAATTTTAAATAGGGCTGTTCAACGTTTCATCGTGATTTATCGCATCCAGAAAGTTTGTTTACATAATAATATGTCTGTGCACTGTGCACATTTATTTTGTATTTATAAACAAGAACCAGTATTATAATTCTTTAGTGGAATGATTTACATGTATATATATTTAGGACATATTTATATTTAGCAGTAATTGAGATTATATATACACATTTTTATATTTTACATTGTTCTTAAATACACTCACCTAAAGGATTATTAGGAACACCATACTAATACGGTGTTTGACCCCCTTTCGCCTTCAGAACTGCCTTAATTCTACGTGGCATTGATTCAACAAGGTGCTGAAAGCATTCTTTAGAAATGTTGGCCCATATTGATAGGATAGCATCTTGCAGTTGATGGAGATTTGTGGGATGCACATCCAGGGCACGAAGCTCCCGTTCCACCACATCCCAAAGATGTTCTATCGGGTTGAGATCTGGTGACTGTGGGGGCCATTCTAGTACAGTGAACTCATTGTCATGTTCAAGAAACCAATTTGAAATGATTCGAGCTTTGTGACATGGTGCATTATCCTGCTGGAAGTAGCCATTAGAGGATGGGTACATGGTGGTCATAAAGGGATGGACATGGTCAAAAACAATGCTCAGGTAGGCCGTGGCATTTAAACGATGCCCAATTGGCACTAAGGGGCCTAAAGTGTGCCAAGAAAACATCCCCCACACCATTACACCACCACCACCAGCCTGCACAGTGGTAACAAGGCATGATGGATCCATGTTCTCATTCTGTTTACGCCAAATTCTGACTCTACCATTTGAATGTCTCAACAGAAATCGAGACTCATCAGACCAGGCAACATTTTTCCAGTCTTCAACTGTCCAATTTTGGTGAGCTCGTGCAAATTGTAGCCTCTTTTTCCTATTTGTAGTGGAGATGAGTGGTACCTGGTGGGGTCTTCTGCTGTTGTAGCCCATGCCTCAAGGTTGTGCGTGTTGTGGCTTCACAAATGCTTTGCTGCATACCTCGGTTGTAACGAGTGGTTATTTCAGTCAAAGTTGCTCTTCTATCAGCTTGAATCAGTCGGCCCATTCTCCTCTGACCTCTAGCATCAACAAGGCATTTTCGCCCACAGGACTGCCGCATACTGGATGTTTTTCCCTTTTCACACCATTCTTTGTAAACCCTAGAAATGGTTGTGCGTGAAAATCCCAGTAACTGAGCAGATTGTGAAATACTCAGACCGGCCCGTCTGGCACCAACAACCATGCCACGCTCAAAATTGCTTAAATCACCTTTCTTTCCCATTCTGACATTCAGTTTGGAGTTCAGGAGATTGTCTTGACCAGGACCACACCCCTAAATGCATTGAAGCAACTGCCATGTGATTGGTTGATTAGATAATTGCATTAATGAGAAATTGAACAGGTGTTCCTAATAATCCTTTAGGTGAGTGTATATCGCCAGTTTAGACTGTTGCTACATCCATCGTTATGTTTTTAATATTCCCATCATATTCCTAATATAGGCTACATGTATATTTATGTACATATATTTTTGAAGAGCTCGTTATGTTTCTACATAACATATGTCTATGTACTGTGCATATTAATTTTGTATTTATAAATACAAACACATACACATGAATACATATTTAGGAAATATTTACATGTATTTATTTATATTTACCAATAATTGAAATTATATATAAATGTTTATTAATATTTAGATTTTTCTTAAATATATGCATGGATGTGTATGTGTTAATAAATACAAAATTATTATGCACAGTAAACAGATAAATATTATGTAAACACAAACTTTTATTCTGGATGCGATTAATCGCGATTAATCTTTTGACAGCCCTAATTTATATACATTAACACTTTACAATAAGGTGCTATTTATTAACAGTTGTAAATGCAAAAGCTAACAATGAACAATTTAGTTTATCAGCATTTTTTAATCCTTGACAGTGTTAGTTAATGTCAATACAGTTATTCGTGTTAGTTCATGGGGCATTAACTAATGTTAACAGACACAACGTTTGATTTTAAAAATGTTTAGTAAATGCTGAAATGAACATGAACTAAGATGAATAAATGATGTAGAAGAATTGATCGTTGTTAGATCATGTTAGCTAATGCATTAACTATTGTTAACAAATAGCACCTTATTGTAAAGTGTTACAACATACAGTATACATGTATTTGTATGTGTTTATAAATACAAAATGAACATGCACAGTGCACAGACATATGATGATGTAAACACAAACCTTTATTCTGGGTGCGATTAATCGCAAATAATCGTTGAACAGCCCTAATGTTATAAAATGTTCATTTCAACAATTATTAATATATAAAAAAAAATATCATTAGTTATAGCAGAGTAAACTAACACGTATAAACGGTGAACAGTTGTATTCTACAGCAAAAACGAATAAATGCTGTAGAAATATATATAACATATTTCACATAGTTACCTCATGTTATCTAATGCATAAACTAATGTTATTGTAGTGTTACTGTAACAGCATGTCACATCTTTTCTCACATTACAACTGAGTCCCAAGGTGCTTATCATCACAGTTAATGAACTATTATTAGCGTTTAACCAGAGGATCGTTCTCAACTCTGTCTCACAAACAGGTGCGTTCTGGGACACGAGGTGTCGCGCGAGTCTCTCTCACCTGTTTTTAAGTCCCGGCACGGCTGCGATGCAGATGATGCGAGCGGAGCAGACGGCGATGCAGGCCTCCACCGTGGGCTCGTCTCTGATGTTCAGTAAACACACCTGACCCACGTATCCGTCGCTGTTACACACCCACACTTCATACGTGTTCTCAGGACAGCTGTGACTGGGGGAGGCGCAGGAGAACTGCATCCCGCTGCGGGTCTTCATGATGGGGATGGCTTTCAGGAACTCGGGGTCCCACTGGTCCTTGTTCATAGCTGGAGAGAAGATGGAGAAATTCAATACGTATAATGCGAGCTGGAGTTTTCATGAATACGAAAATGTATTTATATTTCTTTTTTCATGATTATGCATTATAGCAAAACAGAACAGTTGCTTTTAAGTGCTTCATGATATACATGGTGTTTAATTTCTTGTGTAAATGTCTCTACCAAGCACAAAAAGTAAATTATCTTTAAATCTGTTGCTCTGAGGGAAAATAAGTTTCAGATTATTTCAATTGCTATGAGAATACTATAGAGTATGTATAAAGCGGTCAAGTGCTCACCGAGTTTCTTTTTGGCCTCCTCGAAAGCTTGTTCAAAGTTACTGCGAGCGTCAGGACTGCTGAACTCAAAGATGAATGTGTTCTCGGCCGACGCTGTGGTCAGCTCCAGTTTAGTGGGTAATAACGTCATACTAAAGGCCAGAGACTGTTTCTCTGCCAACTCACGGTGAACCGAAGCCATGAGATCCTTTATCACATCATCCAAACCCTTGAGAAAAAGACACAGGGGGAAAGATTTCACAGAACTTAATTTTACCTTTCTTAATACAAAACACCAAAAATAACAACACAAAAATATATACAGGTGTGCAAGTTTTCAGAAAAGACAAATATTCTTTAAAAACTTCCATATTATCCATATAATTGCATGTGGATGAGTAGATGATGAAAGAATTTCTGTACATTTTGTAATCTGCAATAAACTGTTATTTTTGATGGTTCCAATAAGACATTTAACATTACATTATCAATATTGTACTCTGAAAATAAAAAAAATTCTCTTCAAAGGAATGTTTAGTAATGACTCGCATCAGAAGCAACAATAAAATTGTTTCTCTGCAATGACAAAAAGGACATTTATCACCAACATCTGGATTTAATATAGACACAAACCCTTAACAGCATGCCAGAGATAAAGAAAGAGTCATTTATTCAGTAAACTGGAGACCGAGATTGAAAACAATTTACTACAGATAGATAATAAAACAATTCTTTACATCAATTAGAATATAAAATCACCTGATGAGGGAAACTGAGGGTCTCTGAGAGTTTGCTGATCTGTCCGAGGGTGCTGAGATCTTCATCCAAACGGCCGATGGTTTTCTGGATGTTTTCTTTGTTAGAAGCTTGGCTAGAACCTGAAGCAGAGATTCACCATTCCCATGATCCTCAGTGGCACACATTAATGTAAATCATGTCATGTTAAATGTGAGAGATATGAAAACACAAAATACCTTTAACCACCTCCAAATCGTCTAAAGGCAGTTTCCACAGGAACTTATATTTACTTGAGGTGTCAATGACACTAGCAGCAGAATACCTGAAAGAGTTTAAATAAATGAGGTTTTCATGCAAGACTACAACCAGAATCGACACTGCGCCCAAAACTTTGTTTTGTATGCCGTTTGAAACAACACGCATTGGAGAAAGAGCTTGATAAATAAAACTGCCTTCTCTAAACTCGACAATGCTATTGCAATGACTTTCCACTAGGTGGCATACCATATGAAACTGCACGTGCTGTCACCCGCCGGCCAAAAGAGCTCTGGGGACTGTGGGATTTCGAAAGCAAACATCAGTTTTCCCAGGCCCTCCTCACATCTCTGAACTATTAAAAGAAACTCACAGACTCATGGAACTTCTGCGGAGAGATCCGGACTTCCTCTTCAGCGTGGTACAGATGAGCAGGTCACTGAACAGAAAAAGAGAGCGGTCCTTCTTCCCGCCGACCGTTTTCTACACAACAGAGAAGGACGGAGATTTAGGGAGGCCATCAGCTTTGGGAATGAGATCTTATTTTTTTAATAACAAGATTGTTTTAGCTTACAGCCTCCACCACCATCTCTTGCCTCAGAAACTTCCTCTGTGGATTCAGGATCTGACAGGAAATGACATCATTAGGGATCGCCTGAGCACTTTTTGTCCCGTGCATGAGGCAAACTTTTTTACTTATAAGATTAATGTACGCTCTCTAGACGTCGCCGAATACTTTCTTAAACTTGTCTTCATAAAAAGGGAAACTTTTTCTATCCTTTCTACACTTCTCACACTACTGTAGCAACTAGAATAGATGTTTGAAACCCACTTTACTTACATATTCTTGAAGTAACTTGCAGTAACACACAGTGGGACCGGAGGGGTGTATAAATCAAGTAAATAGGATTGATTGTTAAAACATGAAGTGTGCAGAGAGAAATGTGCGTCTCTCACATGTTCGACACCCTCTATATGAGCTTCGATCTCCTGCATGACGCGTGTCTCTTTCTCCAGTTCTTCTGCGTTGTGTCGGCCTTTGTTGATTCTTTCTGCCAGTCGTTTGATGTTCCTCTGAGCGTCCAGCAGAAATGTGTAGTCCGGGTGCTCTTCAGATGTGTGTTTAAGAAGATCCTGAAGCAAACGCACACACAGATTTGTGGATGCACTTGTTAAGGATACAATGTAACAAACAGCGTTTTCATTTGTAACAAAGCTCTATCACACGCAAAACAAGGCTGACATGTTCAACAAAGCAAAATATCCGAAAACAGCTGATAAAAATGAAAACCAAGATTGAAAAACGAAGGTGAGAGTAACCTTGACCAGCAGCTCGTATCGTGGGATCCGCTGGACGGGTTTAATCATCAGATCGCCCAGGGCCTGTTTCTCTTTATTCTCACGCATGCTTTGCTGAAGAGGAAAGAGAGAGAATAACAGAGAACGAGAGAGAACACAAACAAAACAGAGCAACGTTTAGACCTACAACTGAACCTTATCGTGATTTGTATGGTTGGACCAGATAACATTCAGTTTTAGACTCTGCCACTAGGTGGCAGTAATCCTCGAACCCGTCAGTTCAACTGGACACTAAAACTATTTATCTGTCAACATACGATTATTGTTTAGATAAAAAACAAAACAAATTTTGCTTAAGCTTAAACATAGAAGGGTTTAATGAGCTCGTGAAAAACCAATGTGGAAATATTTCTAGCACTACACACAAAACAGAACAACATGAACGTAAAAAAATGCCCAAACGTACATCTAAAAACTTCAGAAAAGCGGGTTTGGCCTCCTTGGCGATTCTCACAGCATCTTTGGCGTTCATGAAGTTATCGATGTACGCTGAATAAATATTAGCCAGGATCTCTTTGGAAAACTGTAAGGAGAAAAGCGAGAGAGGCATCAGTCAGTTCAGTGGACTGTAAACACGACGCCCTCAGGTCTTTAGGGGCGGATGGTGACTTCACTGATGAATCTCCTTACAGGACTGTGAGGACAGACAGCTCATCTCACTGCTATGATTCAGTTGTACTGAAATGTACACAGAGGGATCATTTACACCCTTGACAAACACAAGTTCTGTTTACAAGCCCTAAAGTAAAGACACACATCTTTTCCTGGATCCTTTCTTAATTTCACTTATAAAACTGCTTGTTTTATACTTTTTAAGATGTGCGGTTGTGATCAACATTTTTTTATTTTATGTTCACACTGAAATGCATGTAAATGTAATATAACAAACGTAATTCAATTATTTAATGTTTTATTTGCAGATTGCGATGAAACTTTGGTAACACTTTACAATACGGTTGAATTTGTTAAAATGAGTAAATAAATTAGCAAACATCAAAAAACAATTCACAAAATAGTTTTTCAGCAATGTTCATGTCAATACAAGTAATCATGTTCATTGTGCATTATCAAATGTTACAAAGTTTGATTTAAAAATTAACCTACCTAATAATAATAATAATAATAATAAATGCTCCAGAATTATTCTTCAGTGTTAGGTCGTGTTAACTAAAGCATTAACTCTTTGTTAACAAAAAGAACCTTAGATTAAAGTGTTTCCGAAAGTTTTTTTTAATTGTTGCATGCGACTTGGCTCGTACATCGACTTGTGTTAAAAAAATGAAATTCCTGTCATCATTTTCTCACCCTCTTGTCATTTCAAACCTTTATGACTTTCTTTCTTCCGCAGAACACAAAAGAAGATATTTTGAAATAAGTTCTGACAGAATTTTCATTTTTAGGTGAACTGTCACTTTAATACTGTTCTTGTAATGGTGGCCATAAAAGTATAAAAAGAAACTAATTCAAACATCTATATTTTTACATTCATGAAGAAAATACAAGTGGCCCTTGCCCATTCCCATAACACTGCTATTCGACAGCCAAGGCGGTCTGAAAGGTTTTTATTGCACACTAATAATAAACCTACGTGTACTATTCCACCCAATTATGGTTTATCATTTCTAATCGGTTTAAATATGAACGCTATTAACATCATAAGAGCATAAAGACTTTTTGAGGTTTTTTAAGTTACTACAATAAATGCACCAATAAACCACAAATAAATCATAAAACAATGCAAACAAAATGACACTCATTTAATATGACAGGCTCAGAAGAGTTATTATAGTTCTGATTCTAGTTTTACTTCGTTTTATTCATATTTTAAATTAGCTTTTATTTTGAGATTTTATGTTTAAATTAAATTATTTGAGCAATTTTGGTATATGCTTTTGTCATTTTATTATTTTTTATGTTGCTATATAATATTAATTCATTTCTATTTTAGTTTTTGTTTATTATTATAATTTTAGTGCTTTAAACTTACTTCAGTTTATGTTTGAGGCAACATTTAAATTTTTCCTTTAGTTACGTTTTTCCCATAATTTTTAGGTCAATATTTTATTTGATTTCAATGAACAGAAACGTTTTCAAAATTATAATTTTAGTCAACTAAAATAACCTTGCTCAGGACCCAAATCCACTAAGATCCTCAAACAAATGCTTATAAATCAGAATTATGGGTTTTAAATGACCGCATTAGGTGTCAACTCATTTAGTCAGAGCATGTGAAAATCACTCATTCAACACGTGAAGCTGACAGAAACGTCTAAACAACATGAAGTGATGGAGCAGATAACACAGACATCACAGAACTGAATTCTGAAATTCCTTTCACATATTGCCACAATGCCACATGTTGTTTGCATTTAAGCGTAACATTTCAAATACTTCTGAATTCATCTAAAGAGGAAGTTACAAATGACTGATGTATGAATGACATCATCATTGAGAAACATTGGTGTTAATGTGAAAACAGTGGGGAATGCACACATCTAAATTTCACGAGGGTGGCCAATCACCGAGTGATTTTCCGCAGGGCTAATAAGACTTTCAGATGGATGACATCATTATTAAGTTTTATTATGAGTAAATGTGAAAATGGTCTGGCATGTGCACCACACGAGTGTCTCTTGATTAAACAAAATTGAAGGATTTGTTCGTGAGGGAGGGCCGTTAAATTTCTCCATGAAGTAATACACAGTTAAAGACCATGAATGTACTCTTGGCTAGCCGTGGGAAAACACACTATTAACTGTTTCTTCATCACTTCATGCATTATTCACACATATTATTTCTCTGATCTCCGGTGGAGTTAATAAAGCCACAAACTCACAGAATGAACGAGCAGATGTCCGACGGTCTGTCTGTCGTGCCATTGGTTGACGCAGTCCAGCACCTGATCCAGAAACTGCTCGTGATGTTCCAGGATCTCTGGGATCTGGTAGAACATCTCATCCACCAGAGACGGGTCACAGAGAGGAGTGTTCTCCGGATGCTTCAAGGGCTTCATGTAGCCCTGAGGTGAAGAAGAACAGATGAGCGTTCACGTGGGTTAAAAAGAGAAAGTTCAGTGAGGGATGATGGGAACAGATGTGTTTCAAACTCATACTATAGTAAAACCACCGAACATATCTAAAAACATGGTATTATAATAATATGTGCAATCAGACCATTCCCGGGCACACACTGTTGGCAGTGGCACATATCAGTGTTTGTTAGCTCGTCGGGTTCTGTTTTGACTACAGCACATCTGGCCGATGTTCCTTCGGGCGCTTCGAACGGTGTGAACGTGCCAGCAGACACGTCACTGCAATGATAAACCTCTCCGTCTTTCATCCACCCATCATGCACCTCTCCACACCTTTTCAACAGCCTCCCCATCTACACCCCGAGCATGATTAACCAGAGCTTGTGTTTTTACAGGTAGCTCTGTCGATCGGTCGAACTGCGTTTATGAGCAACGACGCTGCCTGGAACGCACTCATTTAGCCTTAAAGACAACCCGCTTCAGAATTCAGCCATAAATAATAGGGGCCGTTTCGCATGTGCAGTGCCCGCACAGATTCGCATGTTTTAGTAAACGGCTCGTTCACCTTGTCGCCATGGCAACCCTCCAGCAGCCTCTGTGCCGCTGGAATAGGACGTTGTGAGTCAGAAGAGATGGGAAAAGATGACTTGTCTCTTATTAATCTCTATAGCCCATG